>NW_018407840.1:316783-327763 GCF_002113885.1 Mizuhopecten yessoensis
TTTTGGGGGGGGGGGGGGGGGGGGGGGGGTAAGTTTAGAAAATTACAAATATCACCAAACAGAGTTAATAAGACCAATTGTATTCATTTTCATAGTATTTTTAGGTAAGAAAAAAATACGAGATTTCGATTTGATTTGTATACCTGCCTATGAAATAGAGTGGTGTCTTCATGACGTTTATAATTTTCGGCGCAATTGAATTTGACGTTTAAGTGCTTTCTGGTGAGAAAAAAGTGTAAGGGTCGCAGGTAAAAAATAGGGTCGGTGGGGGTACACTTGTTTTCCTAATATAATGGTATATAATGCAGTTAGTGAATAGTCGTGTAATCCTCCGACGACAGTGTTACCAAAATGCATAAAATCGAAAAAGATTCACCTTTCCTAGAATAGGTCGCTTGTAAATCAAATTGTAAAGCATAACAAGAGAATTAATAAAGGGGAATATTAAACAATATGTGGGACATTCATTTTATTCTTTTCTAATGCTTTGAAGTTTGCAATAAATGAAATAAGGGCTTAGCACCGATCGTTTTTTTTTTTATTATTTTTTCTCCCATTTAGAAAATTTGGCTTTTCCTTGCACTAAAGCCACTCAACAGTTTAGCTCCCCGCGTCGATACGACGAAATATTTTAATAAAAAAAATTGTGGTTTTAAGTGAGAAATTATCTATTTCAATTACATGATTTCACGTTTTGTAAATTCAGTTTTACAGAACTTTTTCTGAATAGATGAAAGTTATCTTCATGCGCAGTGGGATTTTTTATGTTTCACAGCTGCACATTTAGGCATTATCGCCATATATACATGAAAAGCTTAGCAGATTGTGTATTCTATGGAACAGATGAACACCAGATGAAGTAATCAGTTTGAAAAAAAAAATCGTCATTATATCTGTTTAAAGATCCTTGTAACACTGCCAAAAAGAAACTATGCATTCCAAACTTCGGACTTCAGATTGTTATACCAGCGCCGAAACAGATTTAGTTACCTGGACAACGGATGTAAACGAGCCCAACTGTGCTACACTTATATCCAAACGGATGTTAAAGGGAGGTCACTGTAATATACATGTAGGAAAACGGCAGTACAATGGGACAGGGATCCTTTAGTCAAAATAGCTGTCATTTATGATGTGCAATAAGACCTATCCCGCAAGTCCGGGTCTACATTTTGTACATGCATTCGTGTCGAACGTGCATATTGTCACAAAAGTGCGCTAAGGATGTTTCAAATTCAAACACCAACAATTTGGTTTGTGGTAACGTAGGTGTTAAGGATCGGTGCATTACATCATTTTAAGAAACACTGTGCATTGTATAACAAGGTATTATTAATTGCGTACAGTAAAAATGAAAAAATGTGGATATTTTCATCCATGTATCATATTATTGTGTATTGTCTCGATGTGTTTCCTTCTTTTTTTAAACAGTTTGGCAAGTTTTACCAGTTGGTGATGTTCAGTGTGTATAAAAGGTAGAAAAATACGTGTCCTTAGTTTGCACAGGCATTTTGTAAATCAAACAACAACAATTAAATAAATCATCGATGTACCTGGTTCTCTATGCTGTTATTAGTTTGTTTATACGGCATATACAGTACTATAATACAGCAATATATTGTTATCATAGCTTCAACTACAATGTGTAATTTAAGAGGATATAATTATTCAAGTCGTGGAATGATATTAACAAAGGTAATTGACATGTAATTGTCGTTTTTTATGGTTTGCTTTGCTTTGGTTTGCTTGTTCTTTGCCGTGTTTTGAAAGTGGAGGGAAACCGGAGTGCCCGGAGAAAAAACACCGACCTGCCGAGGGGGGCTTACTGACAGCCTGGTTGAGGGCTAGTGATCATTGATGTCGGACACCTTAACTTCTTGGCCAACGGAGAGGGGGGGGGCTTGTTTTAAATGGATTCTAATGACGATAAAACGTACTTGTGTGTTTATGCCATCTTTGTTTGATCTATGAACGTTTTTATCGTTTGTTCAACCTTTATCAATTTGGCGTAGCGGCATAACAATATAGACAGCTTATTTATACAGTTGTATCAAATTGACAAATACTTCAGTCGGATGGCAGTAACATGGCCAGGATTCGACTACCCAATCGAACCTAAAAAGGTTTTGAAGTACCTATTCAACCGCGTTGGTTTTCTTCCACTTTTTCTTCCACACATCTTACGCTCTTCAATCCGGGCCAACAGAAGTGAATACTATTAGATGATAAACTTGTCTTGTTATAGTTGTAAAATACATTAAGTTTATACACTTTCTTGGCAGTGCTTGCATTACGATTTTAGTTTTAATTTGTGTATTCAGTCGTTTATTTTACAATGTACTTTTATGAACAAACCTGAAGATCATACTTATATTTCATGTATGAAAAGAAGATGTTATTCATCTTCAAATCAAATTATCAGGGTAATTTTTACAAATAGACGAAAAACTATGTGCTCTATTTCGCATAACCCGCTTTTCAGATTCAGTCTCTGTGTTTTATCGATAGACCAACACAATGAGAATTATTTCTATATAGATATCCTTCATGATTTTATCAGTGTTGTAGCCTTGTTTTAGTCTGAAATTGTTCAGTAGATAAAGTGAAATTGATGTTATTCCCTGTGCTGTCGTGGGGATAGCCTATTGTGACGGCGACACTAACAATTTAATGTTGGTTTTATTTATCAATTTTTAATAAAAAGTAAAGCAGATGAGTGTTAACTTCTGTTTTGAAAAAATATTTTAGTTTATATTTGGGCGTTCATCGAGGTTAACCTTACATGGTGTTTTTTTACAATTCAGAAAGGTAAACAAATATAAAAGCAAAACAACAATGAACAACATTTGTATAAAAACTAAATCATTCACGCAGGTAGATGTAATATATCATGTAAAGTTGTTTAGCTGTTTCGTTTTTTAGCCAATGACGTGTGAAATAGCTTTTATTTTACAGTAAGACATCAATTAAAATACCGCAATTTCCAATAAAAATACCACGTCAAATCAATATCTCGTTTATCTTCAATGGGATCTGTGGTATTGGTAAAAGAAAAATATTATTAAAAGTATTCTTGCGGAGCAGTGCATCTGTACATTTATATATTTCTGAGCTTCGCATACAAAATATTGTGTCATTACATTTATCTGTAAGATCATTTCTGATATCCACGATGCATGAATATTTTGTTATTAACGACGGTGTTTATTAACAGGAAACCGATTATTAATTACTGACGTAATTCACAACCAACGCAATGTGGTGACCAAGTTGATGACGTTTTCACACGACGCAATGTGGCGACCATGATGTTGACGTTTTTTACACTCCCTGTCCTAGTGATTTGCCTTAGAGTATTTGCATATAGTTTACATTTTGGTTCACATAGTAAAATTGGCTAGCTTTACAGCTTTAGCAACTGCTGTTTACATGCTTGACTCAGACAAGTGAATTTTGGTTGGATACGTGTATATATACGAAACAAAAATTCTACGTTTCATTGTATCTCAATATATCGTTTGAGTGAAGGATTTATTTTGAGATTCAGTTAATCCATCTGTTTTTTTAGGGTTTTTTTATCAATGGTGTTCTTGTCTTTATCTTTTTGTTGTATATTGTAACATCTAAGTTTGTTATTCTCTGTCTTGAAAAAGGGACTATTGTCTTGAAAATTTGACAAATTACTTTGTCTGCACTGTCCTTATTACTTCTTTGCCTATACATCTATATTCAGACAAATGTATCGTACCATATGCGATTTTATGTCTATGCAGACAGCACCGGATACAGGTACAACCCCAAACAAACATATAAATGAGTACGCCCATGCTTTCTAAATAAATCTTTTAGACGGTGAACTAATAACTTTCCATTAAGCGTATGTATGCATGCAATATATAACATGCGGTGTAAAGTAGAAGAAAGCGCACCTGTTATACAGATACCAACAGGTGTCGCAAACAACACACTTTTACAGACGTGCATGACAGCACAAAGTTGTCAAACAAGCAGACAGTTTATGTATACTCAACTATAAAACACAGAAGGTTACTGAACACATCGAACGTTGTTCGTATGTTAATGTGTCGCATCTTCAAGTCACGTTCCTTCCATATATGAACTGCATGTGTAATTTAATGGGATTGTGTCACAAAGAGACCAGTATAATACATGGTACTCTTTTGAAATACCTATCTTAAGGATCCCTGTCCCCTTGCATTGTAGTTTTTTCGTATATACAGTAACCTCCCCTAAGTTCATTTTGGCTATAACTGTAACAGAGTTGGGCAAGGACACCTCCGTTGACCAATTAGCACAGTCGATTAGACAAATAGTATAACAATCTCAAGTCCAGGGTTCGACTCATGGTCTAACCTTACTCATTTCTGTTTAAACTCAGAACATTGTGGTGTGTTTTTTTTTACATTTTGCTTATCTCTAATTTTTTTTGTAAAAAGTCCAGCAATGTCTTGTTTTCTTTTCAGAAATGATTCGTCAAAGATGTAGTCATGCCAGCAAAATCATTTTCCTCTGTATAGTTTACAGTTCTTGGCAGTGTTGCATGGATCCTTAATAAAATGATCTTCATTTACGCAATAGAAAGAATAAGAGATTGTTGAGTATTTGAGTGTGAAAGAAAGGAAAATCTCGCTCAACGATGAGTAAATTAGAGTAAGCTCCGAGACTACAAGGAGTGTGAGTGTTGTACTCCAAATGATTTTGGCCCAAGGGTTGAATTGTCCTTCGTAATAATGAAATTTGTTTATTTATATCTTATAATAATTTAATCTTGCTTATAACAACCATTTTTATTTACTTTAAATTTTATGTTATCAGCCCCTAACGTAAAAAATGACGTCGCCGTATGTAACGTCGCTTTTGATTGGCTGATACAGCGGCGTAATAATATCTAAGAGAAAAGAGTCACTAGAAGTGGATTTTCACAGGAATTGTGTATAGTAGATTAAATTATAAGGATTGACTTGAATATATTTTTATGTTATGGAACTATAACACACAAAAAACGGAGTTTACTCTCATGATAAACCGTTTATTTTGAGTACACTCCGGTTTTTTGTGTTATATCTCCATAACATGAAAAATATGTTCAAGTTAATCCTTAATTAACGTCACTTGAAAGTTTGTTTATGACGTCACAATATCTAATATATCTAACAAACATCAAATGCAAATGCAAAATGACGATAGCAAGTGTACACTCCGTTTAAACGCAAACGTTACGCAAAAGCAACGCACTTTTGGTAAAAAAAACCGATTAAGGTTCTGTGACTTTGTTCGGTGTACGACAGGACGGCAAATAATTATTGCACATAAAAAAGAAAAGTATGGGAGGACGTCTTGTTACTGTCACGTGACAGTCTCTTTACCCAAGATATGTCCATCCTATTCAAACACGGGCTAGAGAAGTACTCGCTTTTCAAGGTACATTGTACAGTGTAGATTAAACACAGATTCACAGCACACATCTCAATGGTTAGAGTCCGACAAATCATGACGATAACCCTTTCCCGAAAAGCTATCATATGCTGATGTTGAAATAAAAATAGGAAAACGATTCCCTGGGTGTCAGCGACCTCTGACTCTTCTCTGAAATTCCGCCTCGAACAAATGTTTAATGATAGATTGGGTATCTTGCACTAATAAATCCTTACCAAATGAGGGGATCGTCCAACTAAATGTGAACGTCTATAACTCAAGCATCCAGGGACATAAGAACATGGCGTAGCTTGGCGACTACCAAAAGTGCAATCCGTTCTGTTCCATTCGAAATTGCAATACAATGTACTTTACTTCCCGACTTTTAAATGCAGATATATGTAATTGTAAATCTTAGTATATCTAAGATCTACTAAGCCAACAATAAAGTCTCACTTGATTTTAATTTAGAAATCATGAGAATTTAAAGGCGTGTCGATGCAAATTTCTTCGAAATCGGGCGAAAACCGGAAATGTTTGTAAAGCACGGCTCTTTCGATTTGGGTGGCGGGGTGGTGACGTGGATACCGCACTAGCCAACTGTGTTCGATTCTCCGTTCGGACGTGAACAGATATTGGTCACCTGTCCGATCGAGTGGGTTTTTCTTTGGGTACTCCTTGTTCTTCCCGTATAAAGACAACCTGCGCGCTAGCATCTGAGCCAATAATAATGATTAACCTAAGTTGGTAAAATTGTTTAATAATAGCAGTTAAATAAAAAAAAATGTTTTATTTGAAATGGTTTTTCTTTCCTGTTAAAAGACAATGGCATTTTCTGGAGCTCTGGTAGGAAAATGTAAGTTAACTTTGCTTACAAAGGGTATCGTGCGGAAGTGGAATTATCCAGCTCTTCGCCACCATTAACAAATTTCAGCAATATTTTGGTGAACTCTTTCCACTTGGGGACAACTGGAGAACAGACGACCGCATACCCAAACACTTGAACCTGTAAGATTTATTCCTGTCCAAACATATGGTCGAGATTAGAAGACTGTAAGCCCAAACCATATTGAAAAGGAACGCTGGTGTTGAATCGGACATATTAGTAGAGTGGAAGTATAGAGTTGAACTCGGTGAGGAACCCAACTTCTTATTGCTTTTAAAAATGAAACGACGCTTTCGGAAAAGAATCCCTCCCTTTGTGATAATTAGGGAGAAATAACAGCAGGAATACAGTCTCAATACAATTCTTAGCTCATGGCAGAACAGGGAAGGATATATTAAGGCAGCTGTGAGGAGACGGGGTCGATAGGGTCCACTGACCGGTAAACCATGAAGGTGGAAAACAGTCTGACCAAAACGACCTTCATGGTCGAGTCACACTGAAAAGAGGTCACAGTTCTCGACGTCACGCTCAAGACAGAAGCAAGAGTCTTACAGACGGTTAAGAACACAATTTTCTCTCAAGAACAGCTGGCTGCTACATCCAAACCAAGGGTGATGTTCAGCGGTGGTATATATCTAGTCGGTATGGTTAGGCTTCCTTTCGTGAGCTCGAGTACTGGCAAGACATTTACAGGTGTCAAAAAGTCAACCTTTGTAATTTGCATAAAATTTGAAAAAAGCACACGCTTTCGACGCAGGGAGATCAAACTAGTACTATATATCTACTTATGAACTAATGTTTTCATGACATTTTTAATTGATTTGCTGTACGAAAATAAAACCATTTTATCAGCATATGTGATGGTAGTCCGAATTCTGACGTTTTACCGACATTTTTTTATATCGGTCTGTCGTCGATTAACGTCAGAACTCCGGCCCTCTATAACATGCGGGAAATAAGCGACCCGCGCCAGGGTCGCTCTTTAAACTGATATTTTAGAAACAAATCGTCATTTACACACACATGTCGCACATGGATCGAAAGATCGATATAAAAAAGTCCATAAAATGTCAGAATAATTCGGACTAATGTTATGGGAAAGACATATTAATAATAAAACACAAAATACATATTATACAGTTCATTGAATAGTATGTACCTTTCTTCGTGAAATTTAATCTATTTAATTTAATTATTAATGACTTTATGCATTTAAATGTGTGATAGTTTGATAGAATAAATCTAATCTTATCTGAGCTTGTCTTTAAATATTTGAACTACGTCTCGTAATAACACGGTAATCTATAGTGGTAGGACATATTTCATTAATTCATTAATTCATTCATTTTTCCATCCAAGCATCCATCCATCCATTCATTCATTCATTCATTCATTCGTCCATGCATACATTTTCCCATCCAAGCATCCATTCATTCATTCATTCATTCATAAATTAATTAATTCATTAATAAATTCATTAATTCATTCGTTCGTTCATTCATCCATTTAATCATTCATTCAGTCGCGATGGTTGACCTGTGGTCCTACAAAGCATTACTGTAATTATGTTGATGATTAATGTATGAACGCCTGCTATGAAAACCTGACATGAAAATCTGACAGAAGAAGGACAACAACCTAGAATAATTAGTGCTACCTGAGTAAAGACACACAGTACACTGTATAAGCTACGGAAATATAAACTATTACCACACATCAAAATAATAATATCATTCCAAACATGATTGTCGCATTTATTGACCCAAACGCGTTGTGGATTTTGTGAATACATGTATATGATCAGAGACGTGATATGCGTCGACAAGGAACAGAGTACCCCCTCCCCCTTTATACTTATATCGCGTCGCACAGGCCAAGACACAGACTGACTCCCACTCCATATATATATTTATATAGCGACATTTTATGGGGGTCGGGTCTGTGCCTTGCCCCTAGCCTGTGTATACGTCCATTCAATCATTTCAATTACATCTGAATTGTACATGCTCTTTAAATAAATCTTTCTTGGTCGTCTTTTGTTGTAGAAACAATGTGCTTTGATACACTCGAGTAAGGTTTTACAACATCTTCGACCCAAACAGAGTAACTGTCAATCTATTTTATTGTATGCGTGTTTGTGTATACATGCATGTGTGTGTTAGGGGAATTCGGGCAGGATATGTACTCCGCCCAATGTTGGCCTATATACACTGCATGAATTTCTGTTTCGCACTAGACCTTTAAACCGAGACAAGTGCAGAGTGAATTCTGATATTTGTTTCATAAATGACTAATGTAATAGGAACGAATTAATTATCCTCAATATCGTTTGATGTCGTCACAATACGTCAAAATACATAGTTATATTTTTTTATATTTTTTTTATACCGCTTTATCACAACTTAGGTCGTCTCAAAGCGGTTTACAAATTATAATCCGTTGTTATTTTGCGTTTGTAACCAGCCAATAACTTTATCTACCTTATGAACCTACAGCCGGTGCTGCCATTTAGGCTGACAGCTAGCATTCAACTATTCTAGCACTACCCAGCCTATACTCTTTTACATCTGCTTAGACTGGAACAAGCGGAGTAAAGCATCTTGTTCAAGGATACAGCACAGTGCCATGAGGGGATTTGAACATGCGACCCTTCGGTCACGAGCCCGATTTCCTACCACTATAGACTACCGTGTTATTACGAGAAGTGGCTCAAATATTTAAGACAAGATCAGATAAGATTATATATATTTTATCAAACTATCACACATTTAAATGCATAAATCACATATTTACATAAACGGAAACTAATTAAAATGCACGGCCTTAACTGACTTACGAGACACTGTAAGTCGTTATAATTCATTTATAATTAAATTAATTAAATTGCACGAAGAAAGGTACACACTATTCGATGAACTGTCACGAGACCAGTGTCCTACCACTAGACTACCGTGCCTCCGGATTGCCAGTTGGTGTTTTTCATTATAGGACACTTATTTCAATCATTTCAATGTTATAAGATCATCATGCTGGGGTGACAGGACCCTGGGAGCAATCACAGGTAGTATGTGTATTAATCTTTTTATGACCTGCAAAGAGCTTGGTCGCTTCTAAGAACAGACAGACAAACAACAAAGAACTGATGATGTTACAGCATCCCTCATTAACAAGCTTTACCTGGTCTGTACGTGACATGCAAAGGCAATAAAATTAGCTCAAAGATGATTCTCAATCAGTATCCTAAACCAGCATTCAATTTCTCACTATTCCAATATTGGAGAAGCAACGGCTGCAATATCCATTCCTTTTGAATGACCTAATGATAAAACAATTTAACCATGTACATTTTTATGTCAGAAAGCATTATATCGTGAACATATTTTGAACCTAAAGCATGATTAACCACTGTACCAGTATCTTCAGAATCCTGATGCTGCAATAGATATAAACAGGACCATTGCAATTTCAACACAGACGTGATATATAAATAACAGTGATCTCACCAAGTTGTACATGAACCTGAATTGTAATGCAATTATGTTATTTACTGTAGTGATGTAAAAATAGAAATATAATGAAAAAAGTTCATATAACCCAAAAAAGGCTTTTTGAATTCCGTGAGAGAAATTCATGTTAGGAGTGACCAACATATATTATTGATATATCATTTATGGTGGGTACATAACTGTCTGACATACGGTACATATCGCTTACAATTTTAACGAAAAACAATATAGTGGAGGAATGAATGACACGGGGTTAATGAAATAACAATTTCAGATATAGCGACTTAGGACCTTTACATCAATGAAGAGTGTTTGATTCTAGTTCTTAATTTTCATACCATAAAAATTCAGTCACATGATAGTGATTCCAACCAACTTTGTTCCCACTGAGAGTAAACAAATATACTCAAAAGTGTTATTTCCCCATATAAACTACAGTAAGGCCAAAAACAAGATTACATATGCTTTGGATAACCTAATCATGACCTACTTTAAATTTTCCTGTGGACCTTAGGGAACATTTTATCACTTACTTTGTATCTATGAAGATCATTTTAATAGTCCGGGAAAGATCACATACACTTTCTTCCTGTTATGGTCATGGGATCCTGACCACATTCTTGACAGAATAATAACCATTGAAATGCATAGAAATTCATTTAAATTCTTACATTTGTTATTATCCTGTAAGTATATATTGATTCATGAAAATATATAAAAAAAAATAAAAAAATGCCTGCTTACTGACCAACCCTATTTTTCTCTGGAATGTTGCATGAAAAACATTTTTGTTTTGTTTTAGCCTTAACATTAATCCTTTCTGAAGGAGGAATGAATGATCCAGAGGTAGCAAAATATTCATAAAGGGCCTGTTTCCAGTAATGTTAATTCTCCATAGGAGCCTGCCCCCGTATAATTTCTTATCTAGCTCAACTACTGTTTTTTTCTTTTCCGAAGAATAATTTTACACCTTTCCGACACCCAGATTTCATAATTTCAGTGAAAATGTATTTTTATAAAGTTGTCAATTTCAGCATCAAAGACATAAGTTCGTAAATAAAAGAAGGTTATCTCGAAATTGTAATTCGCAACATAGTATAAATTTCTTTTGATAAATATTTCCAAAACATCGTGTTTATTCATAAAACATAA
>NW_018407840.1:328305-332226 GCF_002113885.1 Mizuhopecten yessoensis
TTTTTTTCATATCTGTGTACATATTCTCAACATACCGAGCAAATACTCTCGTTTTTTGTTAATTATCTAAAGAAAGTCGAAAATCGGCAATTCAACCATAGGCTAATTCAACCCAACATTTGAAAATGTTCCACCACTTACATTTTGATGATTTTTCCTCTCATCAATAGCATATTACGTACTGTTTAATAGGATAAAAATTGGTTTGCATCCAACGCCCATAAAAGGGTGTATTCTCTAAAAAACACAGTTTTTGTGTCTAAAATGTTATCATCGAAAATGGCATTTTTGAGATTGTTTCTTCCATAAAACAGCCAAATGACGCGATGGAAACATGATTTTTTGTCACAATCATGCCATGAATGTATTCTTTACGGTGGCTATCATTTGATTAGATTTTCATTAATATTTTACATAAGATGCACATTTTATCAACACTTAGACAGCTTCTGAAAGGTACAACTTTGAGGAGCCATAAAAAACAAACCAAGTGACCGGCCCTTTGAAACAGGCCTACAGGACCTTTCCATCTATGAAGAGTATTTGATTCTAGCATCTCTGTGCCTGAATAAGAAGACCAAACTAGAAGTTGATAAGTTGATTTTAATATTCATATGTTTTTTTCTGTATTTTATTACCATCTCGATAACATATTGAATGAAGTTGCTAAGTGTTTAAATTGAATCAGTTGATGATTTTCTATATATAGCAACAATGACCTTGGCCCTAAACTTTGATCCCTGAAACACAACGATGTCCGAAGTATAATCACACTCAACCTTTGCATAAAGTTTGACCAAAATCCATGAAAGAATGAAGATGCTAAGTGTTTAAATTGAATCAGTTGATGATTTTCTATATATAGCTACAATGACCTTGGCCCTAAACTTTGATCCCTGAAACACAACGATGTCCGAAGTATACTCATACTCGACTTTTGCATAAGGTTTGACCAAAATCCATGAAAGAATGAAGTTGCTACGTGTTTAAATTGAATCAGTTGATGATTTTATATATATAGCAAGTGTGGCCTTGGCCTTGACCTTGGATCCCTGAAACACAACGATGTCCGAAGTATACTCATACTCAACCTTTGCATAAAGTTTGACCAAAATCCATTAAAGAATGAAGTTGCTAAGTGTTTAAATTGAATCAGTTGATGATTTTCTATCTATAGCAAGTGTGACCTTTGCATTGACCTTGGATCCCTAAAACACAACGATGTCCGAAGTATACTCTTACTTGACCTTTGCATAAAGTTTGACCAAAATCCATGAAAGAATGAGTTGCTAAGTGTTTAAATTGAATCAGTTGATGATTTTCTATATAAAGCAAGTGTGACCTTGGCCTTGACCTTGGATCCCTAAAACACAACGATGTCCGAAGTATACTCATACTTGACCTTTGCATAAAGTTTGACCAAAATCCATGAAAGAATGAAGATGCTAAGTGTTTAAATTGAATCAGTTGATGATTTTATATATATAGCAAGTGTGGCCTTGGCCTTGACCTTGGATCCCTGAAACACAACGATGTCCGAAGTATACTCATACTTGACCTTTGTATAAAATTTGACCAAAATCCATGAAATAAGGAAGTTGCTAAGTGTTTAAATTAATCAGTTGATGATTTTCTATCTATAGCAAGTGTGACCTTTGCCTTGACCTTGGATCCCTAAAACACAACGATGTCCGAAGTATACTCATACTCGACCTTTGCATAAGGTTTGACCAAAATCCATGAAAGAATGAAGTTGCTAAGTGTTTAAACTGAATCAGTTGATGATTTTCTATATATAACAAGTGTGCCCTTGGCCTTGACCTTGGATCTCTGAAACACAACGATGTCCGAAGTATACTCATACTTGACCTTTGCATAAAGTTTGACCAAAATCCATGAAATAAGGAAGTTGCTAAGTGTTTAAATTGAATCAGTTGATGATTTTCTATATATAGCAAGTGTGACCTTGACCTTGACCTTGGATCCCTAAAACACAACGATGTGCGAAGAATACTCATACTCGACCTTTGCATAAGGTTTGACTAAAATCCATGAAAGAATGAAGTTGCTAAGTGTTTAAATTGACTCAGTTGATGATTTTCTATCTATAGCAAGTGTGACCTTGGCCTTGACCTTGGATCCCTGGAAGACAACGATGTCCGAAGTATGCTCATACTCGACCTTTGCATAAAGTTTGACCAAAATCCATGAAATAGAAAGTTGCTAAGTGTTTAAATCGAATCAGTTGATGATTTTCTATATATAGCAAGTGTGACTTTGGCCGTGACCTTGGATCCCTAAAACACAACGATGTCCGAAGTATACTCATACCCGACCTTTGCATAAGGTTTGACCAAAATCCATGTAAGAATGAAGTTGCTAAGTGTTTAAACTGAATCAGTTGATGATTTTCTATATATAACAAGTGTGCCCGTGGCCTTGACCTTGGATCTCTGAAACACAACGATGTCCGAAATATACTCATACTCGACCTTTGCATAAAGTTTGACCAAAATCCATGAAATAGAAAGTTGCTAAGTGTTTAAATCGAATCAGTTGATGATTTTCTATATATAGCAAGTGTGACTTTGGCCGTGACCTTGGATCCCTAAAACACAACGATGTCCGAAGTATACTCATACCCGACCTTTGCATAAGGTTTGACCAAAATCCATGTAAGAATGAAGTTGCTAAGTGTTTAAACTGAATCAGTTGATGATTCTCTATATATAACAAGTGTGCCCTTGGCCTTGACCTTGGATCCCTGAAACACAACGATGTCCGAAGTATGCTCATACTCGACCTGTGCATAAAGTTTGACCAAAATCCATGAAATAGAAAGTTGCTAAGTGTTTAAATCGAATCAGTTGATGATTTTCTATATATAGCAAGTGTGACTTTGGCCTTGACCTTGGATCCCTAAAACACAACGATGTCCGAAGTATGCTCATACTCGACCTTTGCATAAAGTTTGACCAAAATCCAGGAAATGATGAAGTTGCTAAGTGTTTGAATTGAATCAGTTGATGATTTTCTATATATAGCAAGTGTGACTTTGGCCGTGACCTTGGATCCCTAAAACACAACGATGTCCGAAGTATGCTCATACTCGACCTGTGCATAAAGTTTGACCAAAATCCATGAAATAGAAAGTTGCTAAGTGTTTAAATTGAATCAGTTGATGATTTTCTATCTATAGCAAGTGTGACCTTGGCCTTGACCTTGGATCCCTAAAACACAACTATGTCCGAAGTATACTCATACTTGACCTTTGTATAAAATTTGACCAAAATCCATGAAATAAGGAAGTTGCTAAGTGTTTAAATTGAATCAGTTGATGATTTTCTATCTATAGCAAGTGTGACCTTGGCCTTGACCTTGGAACCCTGAAACACAACGATGTCCGAAATATACTCATACTCGACCTTTGCATAAAGTTTGACCAATATCCATGAAAGAATGAAGTTGCTAAGTGTTTAAATTGAAGCAGTTGATGATTTTCTATATAAAGCAAGTGTGACCTTTGCCTTGACCTTGGATCCCTGAAACACAACGATGTCCGAAGTAAACTCATACTTGACCTTTGCATAAAGTTTGAACAAAATCCATGAAATAATGAAGTTGCTACAGGGGTGTCAGCGTTTCAGTTGACAGATTTTGCGCATTTGCGTTTTCATTTCATTTCGTTCTCAAGATTCAATTCGTTCCGTTTCCGTCGCAGACTGTTTTTTTCGTTTCGTTCTGCTTCGTTCCATGTTAAATCCTCTCTACCCTAATCGTTCCGTTTCGCTCCGTCCCAGTCCGAGTGGAGCTTTCGTTTCGTTCCGTTCTACACTCGTTCCGTTCCGTTCCATCGGCGAGGCGCTTGTACATTGATGTGAAACAAAATGGCGGTGGTAACTGAGGCAGCCTCAAAAACTT
>NW_018407840.1:332490-337793 GCF_002113885.1 Mizuhopecten yessoensis
ACCTTAGCTGTTGATAGGAAGTTAAACAAAATTAAACCAAACCAATCGAGAGGAATCAATTGATATAGTGTTCAGTTTAACATCAATCAAGTTCAAATCAGTCCCAATATGTCGCACTGTATGACAAAAAAATGATCATAACTTGGAGAGCCTGGTGAAAATGCCACCTAAACTAAAGGTAAATGTTACAGACAATTATAATATATTTTGATGACAGGATTTTGATGAAACTTTGTCAATATTTGTATTATAAAAAAAGCAAAGACTAATTTGAATTTTAGCAACATCTGTACATAAATAATAAGCATCATTAGTTTCCACAAGCTAATTTGCTTAAATGTCATTCAAATGTTATCAAACTTTGTAATCATGTACAATATACAAAGACTGAGGCTAAATTTGAAGTTCAGCCATATATGCACATAATTATTTAGCGTACTAATATTATGTCCAGATTTTTTTTGGAACTTTGTCAATATTTTATATTATAGAAAGACAAAGACTGAGTTTAAAGTTCAGCAAATTCTATGCATAATTAATTATCATACTCTTGATACATTGGATTGAATCTGCACAATACCTTAATGAAATGTGACTGGATATTGATGATAAGTGGACTCTGTTTTGGCCAAACACCAGAGGGACCATATTATTTGAGTGGTTTGTAGAGAGTTCCGGATTGTAGAGGGTTCCGGTTTGTAGAGAGTCTGCTTCAACATTATTTCTGAATTCTTGTTAAGAATACAATCAATTTTACCTATGCGATTTAACCCTCCCAAATGTGTCAGTCAGGTGTGTAATAATTTACCTGTATCAGCCTAATGTGTTATAACATAACTTGTATCAGCCCTGTGACATCACAGCCTGTATCAGCCTGGTTAAATATCCAGATTTTAATCTGTATTATAGTTTATATTGCGCCTGATTCCAAAACAAGTACGTGGTCTGCTAATGGAGACCAAGTTTATAGACACTTGCAAACAGAATAATTAAGCTAGATGATCACTTAACAAAAAAAAACTTCAGGAAAAACATTTGCGAATTTCCTTCATTTGCGAATCGGTAAGCGATAGAAAACTTGTAGCCAACTGGTTATCTACACAAAATGAAAACAGATAGATTGAAATAATTTCTCCTCCACAACTAGAAAATTATCTTGCCCATTTTTGTTATTGTCCATCAGGAACGCAGAACACAAACTACAAACCAGAAACGCTTTGTTCTCACAGAGAAGAAATATTCCTTTTACATAATAAATGGCGATTTATTCAGTAAATGTAATACAAAATCTATATTTATCATATACTTGTTAAGAATACAATGAATTTTATTATAAAATTGATAAATTATCATTAATTAAATTTGAAATTTTGTCCAAATAAAATTTGAAATATTATCTGAAAAATCTCTGTTGTATTCTTAACAAGAATATCATAAATAGTTTAAAACATGGCCATTTTTATATCATACCCAGTATTAACCTTTGATCCCGACATCAGCCCTCAGGCTCTTGGGCTGATATCAGGGTCTTGAGTGAATATGGGGTAAAATTAGATGTCACATATTTTCCTATAATCTCATTTGTAGGATCATAGGTAATCACGTGGAGGTTACTAATTTGTGATATTGACTAAATGTTACTATTTTTAGAAAAACAGCAGGTTAATATTATTCACTTATGAAGTCATTTCAATTTTAACGTCACAATGCTCGATCTCTTCCAAATGTGCAATTTTCATATGTTCAATCTTGTTTAATGATAACAATTAACTAAGGACTTTTATTTCGGTGGATATGTGGTTATATGATGAACCTGAGAAGCTGATATTGACCGAAATGAAGGTCAGTATCACTTTCTTAGGTCCATATAATTCTTATGACCACATATTCACCTCAATAAAAGTCTATTAATTGATAACGATATGAAAATGGTCATGTAATAAATACTGCAACAATCATTTATTGATTTTAAGTAAAGATAACATGATATTCCTAAGACAAATAAATTATCATTCCATTCATGATCACCGATATGAGCAGAATAAACTTAACAAGCTTTATAAGTAATAAGTGCTCAGATGTAGAAAGGACCAAAGTGAGCTTATGCCATACCGCGGAATCCGTCTGTCGACAATTTCTTCAAACAATAATAGTAATAATAATAGTTTGAGGTTCTTATATACCGCTTTATCACAACCTAGTTCGTAGGTCGTGACAAGGCGGTTCATAAATTATTATCCGTGGTTATAGGGCCTTTGCAACCAGCCAATATCTTTCTCAACTCCCCAGGGAGCATACAGCCGGTGCTGCCATTTCTGCGCTCCCAGCTAGCATTCTACAATTCTAGCACTGCCCAACCACATACTCATTTACAGCTGAGTAGACTGGAACAAGCTGAGTAAAGTATCTTGTCTAAGGATGCAACACAGTGACGTGACTCGAACCCGCACCCCTTCGGTCATGATCCCGGCGTCCTACCACAAGACCACTGTGCCTCTAAACGATTTTTTCTCCTTAACTGCGTATTGGAATTTGACCAAATTTGACTAGGAGCATTCGTAGGTGGTGGAGATTCAAAATTGTACAAATGGAGGGTCTGACCCCCCGCCCCTTAGATATAGATAACTTAGATATTATGGAGATCCCAAACTTATAAGCAGGTATACAATTGCTAGCTGGGCATCAAGAAACACAAATACAATTATGATAGAAGAATTCCCACTGGGGTCTGGCCCCACCCCTAAGGCCTTAATTCCTGAGCCATAACTTAATGAAACAGTTGAGATCCCAACCCTATAACCATATATACTATTGCTGGGCATAACGAGACAGACACAATTATGATATTAGGATTGACTGTTGGAACTGGTCCCACCCCTAGGGACTTAACTTCTGTGCCATAACTTTAAAACTGTTGAGATCTCCACCCCATAACCCTACATACGTTTGATGGGCGTCAAGAAACGAACACAATTATGATATTATTATTGACTCTGGGGTTCTGCTCTACCCCTAGGGACTAAATTGTTGCATCATAACTTTGAGACAGTTGTGATCCCCACCCCATAACCATATATACCATTGCTTGGCATTAAGAAAAAAATACAATATCATATATTAGAGTGGTCCCTGGGATCTGGCTTCACCCTTAGGGACTTTATTCTTCATAACTTTGAAATGATTGAGATCCCCACCCATAGCTATTTAACCATCGCTTGGCATAAAGATCCAGGTGAGCAATACAGGCCCTTTCGGTATCTTGTTTAATGTTATTAGTACCCCACCAGTTCCTGGGGGGACTATAGGTTTGCGGTCCATCCATCTGTCCTTCCTTCCATTTTTCCGTCCTTCTGTCCGAGAAGTTTGCGCAGGACATTTCTTCTATAGTATTTCATACAAGGCCATCTTGGGAATTCGGTCACTGTGACATATGACTTGACCTTTGACCTTAACTTTTGAAAAAGTTTGTCCAGGGTGTACTATTTCACCTGGAGTAGCCAGATTTTGAGTACAAGGACATCTTGGGATGGTAGAGTGCAAGAAGTATGTATCAGGATACTTTCTTAACAGTATAGTTACATCCTGACAGTGTATTGTTTGATAAATATAGAAATCATTACCGGTGGGGGACTATGGATTGCCTTGTTTACAAAAGAAGGCAGTTAGATAATTTTATGAATTTTATTAATACAAAACAAATTTCTGCGATAACAATTTGATGAAAATAAAATTGTCTTTATAATGATTTTTAGCTCACCTGGTCCAAAAGACCATGGTTAGCTAAAATGCCCTACTGCAGCATCCGTGATCTGTCAACTTTTCCTTTAAAAACGCTACATGTCCTGAACAGCTTAATGGATTTTGACTAAAATTGGCCTGGAGCATTATTGGGCAAACGGGACTACATTTTGTATAAATGGAGGTTGTGGCCCTTCTGGGTGCAGAGGAGCAGGGCCCAAATAGGGGAATTTGAGGTTTAAATATTTAAAATCCTTCTCCTTCTGCACTATTGGAGGGATTTTATCCAAATTTGGAATAGAGCATCCATAGGGAAGGGGACTAGATTTTGTATAAACAGAGATAGAGGATATGGCCTCGGCACGCGAGGAGCAGGGCCCTGTGAATAGGGGAATTTTAAGTTTAAATCTTCAAAATCCTTCTTCTGTACTATTCAAGGTATTTATTCAAATTTGGCCTGGAGCATCCTTAGGCAAAGTTCACTCAATTTTGTATAAACAGAGGGTGCATGTGGCCCCTCTGGTTGAAGAGGGGTTGTAAGGGCCCAATAGGGGAATTTGAGGTTTAAATCTTAAGAATCCTTCTTTTTCTGTACTATTAGAGGGATTTTATCAAAATTTGGCCTGGAGCATCCTTAGGTAAAGGGGACTCAGTTTTGTATAAACCGAGGGTGTGGCCCCTCTGGGTGCAGTGGGGCAGGGCCCGGTATGGGAATTTGAGGTTTAAATATATAAAATCCTTCTTCTGCACCATAAGAGGGATTTTATCCAAATCTTGCATGGAGCACCCTTTGGTAAGGGGGACCCAATTTAAAGGGAGAATGTGCCCCCTCCCCCTTAGGCCAGAGGGGCGAGGTCCAATATGGGGGGAGGGGAGGACACAGTAATAAATGATTAAAATTCTTCTCCTTTAGTATCATAATTTAAAAGATTTAGACCAAATTTAGAGCATCCTTGGGCAAAGGGGACTCAATTCTATGTAAATAGACGGTTGCTTTTAGGGGTCAGAAAGAAGGGACCTAATGAGAGACGGAGCCAATATTTGAAAATAGTTGTTCGATACTCCAACTGAATCACATATTGCATAACTCATTATGAATAGATTATGATGAATAGATAATTCATAAAGAAATAAAAACATTATCAAAGTAATAGTTTAAATATCATTATATATTCACAGAGTAAGAAAATATTTTTTGCACTATAGGTAACTTCAAGCAGAAATTAATTTACCTAGGTGGAGTTTGGCACTGCTGTGAACTAAACTTGTACCTGGGAGTTAACATCTTCTGATCAAGGGACAGCTACAGTATCTTTACCTGTAGGTGTGTACTGTGTACTGATTTACCTGTATACCTGCTGGACAGATTGAGGAAAAGGCTGGATTAATTGACATTGGATTATCCTCACACAAGGTGAATAAGATTAGGCACAGCTAATCAGAATCCCATGTGACCAGAGGTGAATGGTCTAAATAAGTTGGTGGGTGGTCACATTGCCCTAGCATATATAAATCTGTCACTGAAGTGTTGTAACTTAAAGTTCCCCGAGATTTAAATACTGACA
>NW_018407840.1:338691-340565 GCF_002113885.1 Mizuhopecten yessoensis
AATAAGTTGGTGGGTGGTCACATTGCCCTAGCATATATAAATCTGTCACTGAAGTGTTGTAACTTAAAGTTCCCCGAGATTTAAATACTCACATATTTATTTTATTGTTTATAATGGTGTACAAGAATAAGATGTTAAATTGCATTGGTTAATCATAATTTATTTCATTTGTATACCATTTTACCCACAGGTGTATATACCCAACTGTGAAATTTGTGTGTGGGCAGGGGAGGGGATATATTTACACCAGTATGCACCCGAGGGATATGCATAAAAAGAAATAAGTTATGTTTTTCTTTCCTTTCTAATTTTTCCCTAAAAGGTGGTAACTTTATTAGAAATCTAAAAGGTTTATATAAAAAATCAAGTAAATAAAATCATTTTGGCTCAGTGATGCATCTAGTTTAGTACAATATATATGTTCCTATGATGGAACTAATGAAGTATATATACATGTACTAATTATTTAACAGGTTATCACTCTTTATCTTTATAATATGAATACATCAAAGCATACTTTAACGTTTTTCAATTTCGTTTAAGCATCATTTTAGATATATTAATTTTGTTAATTCCTTTTTTGAGCGGCTAAGCAGGAAGAAATTCATATAATTATAATTACTGCAGTTCGAATTCACCCAAATGGATACTGGATGCTAGGAATATCAACATTGAATGAGCATTTATGAATTTGATGTTTAATTCTGTTATTGGAGCCAAAAGTCTTGAGTATGTGGGAGAAGTGCCCAAGCACCCTGCCAAATTACCATTTTCCTTAACCATTGCACCGATTTGCACTAGTACCAAAACATTTATACATATACAGAGTGGAAGCGATTTATATATATATAAGTTTTTGCAGACCTAACACTTTTTAAAATATTGTTGTATATAATCATACGTAATATTACATGTACATATCGTAATAATGAATGATAGTGTCTCGTAAGCCGGGCCGACTGGACATCACTTTTTAACCACACACCCTCCCACACACCTGCCCCCTGCCTCGCCCTAATTAGTTACTAGCCTGAGCCACCCTGTATACCAATAGTGTGATCTGTTATTTGTAGAGTAGACGTCGACACCTACCCCACCCGTTGCCTCGTTAGCCTATCGCTAACGCGCAGTCAATACTACATACTACTGTGTGCAATCAAGCGTGAGCTTCAGACCACTCGGACAGTATTATACGTCCCTGGAAAGGGTTACATAAATCCCTTCGATGGCACGGTGGGATTCCCCTGTGAGTTTGTGCCTCCTCCACGAAAACGGCATTTGTTCCCTTAGCGACGTCGTCGTAAAAGCTCTACATAGCTTATGTTTGACGTTGACAATATACACGGCGATAAATAAAGATTATTTATTTGAATATTATGGAACTACGTGTACATTATGTTGTGAAATCTCCGATCTCTTCGGTCAGAAAATGGTGGATGGATTCATAACAAAATCACTATATTTTCACATAAATTTCTCTTAAATGTTTGCCCTTTGTTACATAATTTAATGCGGCATTTATAATTCAGTAATCTACGAAAATAGTTGGTATTGGGCGTTTCCCCCCGAATTAGCACGATTCGATTGTTATAGTTTAAAAGATATATCAGAGATGTATATACTACTGGCTTCATATGTCTCTAGTTACACATAGTTTTACTCGCCCATTAATCTTTCTTACCGTCAGTAAATGTCTTAAGGTGACTTACTTCTGTACATGAAATATTGACATAGATAAACGAAATCGTATAAATAGATTAATTTCTATTTGGTTGAATCAGAGACATATAAGCCAGTAGTATATATACGTCTCTGGTTGAATGTTTCGTCATTAGGTGATCCATGTTTCATAATCGACATATAAAGCCAGTAGT
>NW_018407840.1:340993-359597 GCF_002113885.1 Mizuhopecten yessoensis
CACATGTCCACATGCAGTAGTTCTTGCGTTTGAAAATGCCTTAACAGAATATTTTGCACTTTTGAAGTATTCATCGATGAGAAGCTTCAAGTTTCGTATTCCGTTTTTAACCTTCTTGTTTAAAATGGCCTTATATGATATAACTGTCGTCTACGAAAGGTTTACTAGGAGCATTTTTCATTCAGAAATATTTTATCAGTTCGCACAACTTATAAAATTATGGCCTCTCCCGATATAGTATATATTCTATACACTGGAAGTTTGATAACACGTGATTAACTCATTTTATACAAATACTGTTTAAGTATGGAATAAGACATACACATTTGTAAAACTCGAATTTATCTTATTCATTCTGAAGTGAAGACAAACCCCTTACAGTCTAATTAAACTCTGGTTATATTTAACCGCACAAAAAAATGAACTTAACGTGCTAAGCAAAATCTTAGCTGAGACTGAACTTAAGTAAAAAAATATTTGTTGTCAAGCGCGCGCCGAATTGCGTATTTACGGTATTTATAGGAACTCTTCATTGCGGGAAAACCACGTTGTTGTCGGTAAACATAAAACAAAATGGATAGGAGGAAGAGTACAGAGTATATATTGGCCGAATTTAACTGGATTTCGGATTACGAAGTTGTTGTCGGAGCAAGAAATGGTCAACAATTAAAGCCTGCTGTTTCAAAGGCTGGATTACACAGTTGCAAAAGAAATGCAGTGTTGCGAACAGCCTGACTAGTCGTAAGTTCCCCGACGTGTTGACAAAATTTGCAATGTAAATTTCCCATTACAATATACCCTTTCACACGTTATCAAATTATTGTGTCGTTGATTTAGTTTGTATACAGTCTCGAGTAAGTTTGTGCACGTGTTACACGTTGAGAACTGTACTGTCTCTCTGTTTAATAGTCTACATGACGAAAAAAGTCCTGAAACGTCTTTCGTCATGTTACCAAAGGCAAAACGACCTGACACTGGCCCCAACAGGTTATTGAATAAATATATATTTCTACACTTAGTCAAAGTGGAAGAGGGGAACATACAGCCTACAGTATACTAGAAGGATCATGGTGATGATGTACATCATATATTAAAATCCCCTGTCAGACTTGGATCAAAAATGTTTACCAAATTTGAAAACATGTCATTACATGTTCATTATACATGTACATTTCTTTATGATTAAAGAAGACTGTGATAAAAGGTATTTTAAGTAGAAGTAAATATTTGCTTGTTTTATTTAGACACTCTAGATAACAAGTTAGGAATTATTTGAAGAGTGAGGGATAGGGTTCATACAATTTATCTTCTCCCCCACCCTTATTTTGAGTTACAAATTTTGGTGTATTAAACCATAAATATTATATTATAAATATTGAGATAAGATACAATTTGCAGGTAAAACATTTAGTACACAGGAATAATCCTGGAGGGGGCCATATGGGGTCATTGACCCTTCAAAAATGAAATTGACCCTTCCATGTTCAAATTTTCTTTTAATTTCACATAGAAAAACCCTTCTAAATTTTGATAATTCTTATAATTTCTTATATTATGGTTTTACAAGGGAATTAATGAAAAAAACACAGACATCACTTTCGGATAATATTGATGTTTCAATTAGTGAGGAGATGAAGTCATGAGTCAATGGCAAGGTCAAAATGATCTTTTTACTTTTGTGATAAGTATTTAATTGAAATTGTCAAAAAAAAGTTAAACTTGCTTCTATATCTCATATGATTTTTATGAATGTCAGTATCATGCAAACTTATCCTCAACCATACCATTTTTACACAAAAATAATATTTTTGTATTTTCAGTTCATATTTCAACTAAAATTGTCCCAGTGTTACCAGTCTGCCATCATATTTGGGGCCACATTGCAGCAACAGATTCACCAGACGTGTAGGACATCAAAGAGGAAGCAGTCATAATCTCTTTAATACAGTCGGTTGTCAGAGGACATTTTCAGCATAAATTAGGATCCATTGAATCTAATCCCGGAGTGTGTCAAACAAGTCAAAATTTAACTACATCTCCTAAATTCCTTAAAATAGAATACTCTTCTATGGTTACTAAGCTGTGATATATACTCAGCAAATAATGAAAGGTTAACATGTTACCTTGCAGAACACCAGAATAATATTGATTATAATTTGTCATTTTAGTGGCTAGTGAGTTTGGTAGGAATATCTGCATTGATGAGCAGTATTTAAAATTATATAACTGGATAGTTTAAAGTGCAGTGTATCCTCTCAAAACCCTTTCCAGATGAAAATTCACGAGATTTTTAGCTTACCTCTGTTATCCATCTGTCTGGTGTCAACATTATACTTTAAACAACTACTTCTGAATAACCAAACGGCCGAGGATGTTGATATTTTGGTGGTGAAAAGTTGAGATGAATGACCTTGACTTATATTCAAGGTTACAAAAAACAGGAGGCCTAGGGTGGGGATATTAAGTAATTAACATGCTAGAATGAGGGGATATGATGTATGTGGAATTGAATGACATTGACTAGCCTTCAAGGTCACAGGTCAAATGTGTAAAATCTTTTAAAATAAATTACTATTTCTGAATATCAAAGAAATCTTGGGGGATGATATTTAGCCAATAACTTCCTGGGATTAAGGGTTATAAAATATATTCAAATGAACTTGAATGACCTTGACTTAATTTTAGAGTGACAATATGTTAAAATTGTTAATCATTTTCTGAATAATCAAGTAACCTAGGGTGATTGCATTTAGGCACTCACCTGCTATGATACTGGGCTGTTCATAACGGGCTGTCTAGTTTATTCAAATGAATGATCTTGACCCAATTTCAGGATCATATGTTTAAATTTTTTAAAACGTTTAATTGACTTTTAAGTAATAAAAGAGGCTGGCTGAAGTTCATGACATTTTGTGATGTAGGTTCAAGGTTTAAATCAATATGATGTGTTTGAAGTGAATAAATGGCTATAACAAACCATCTTAGTTCAGATAAAAAAAAATGTTCAAGTCCTCCAACAAAGATTATATTTTTTTTCATACCATAAGGATATCACATGTTTTTCTTTTTTAGTTGTTACAGACTCTAACTCTAAGCCATAATTTCATTTTTTATAGTAAAGGAAACCTACATTAGATACTATTCAATTATAGACTTTGGTTGAAGTCGACACCTGGTTTTATTGACCTGAGAAAAGATATATTAACCAAGGACGCAGTGCGTTCATTTGGAGACACGTCATAGTTCTATGTTTAGAAACACCCAGTCCTTTAACAAAAATCACACGCTCCAAGTCGATATCGGTTTTTATCGATGGACACGTGATACACTTCTGGCCAATCACTTGTCGGGGAATATTTTGAAAAAAATAATAAAAACTGATTTCACCTGTATACCAATATCATTATTACTAAGAATGTACTGAAAATCTGTATGAAATGCATGGTAATTTCTTATTTTGAGTAATTCCATGATGATGTTCAGTTGTTATGTACATGTATTACTATCGTGCCATGTTCTGCTTGTTATGACCAATAAAATGTTGAATTATCCTATCAATTAAAGTTATGTAATTTTCTATTCAATTAAAGAGTACCACATTGTTTATCATGTTTATCTAACTGCAGTTATTGATATCAATTTTTATCAAAAAGACAATGAGCTGATATGAGTTTTTCTTTTTCAAAATTAATAAACTATCTCTATTGAGATAAAGAAGCAAAATATGTTGAGGAGTTGTGGAAATTCTTTGTACCATATGTTTTTATGACACTGTCGATTGATTCACACTATAAAGCCGACATTAGCAACAGTTTCATTTTCTTGTTGAGTGCCATTCCTTCAGTGCCTTTTACTATAACACCTGATATCTTTCAAAAATCCCTTTCAAAAGTCTTGGTCAAATCATTCTTGGATTGAAACTTGGCTGCTTATTTTGGTATTCTTCTTATTACAATAACAATAATAAGATGTGTGTGGTTTTTTAATTAGAACTAACAGATCAATTGATGTTTTTTTTCAAATGTTGATCTAATTATGTTGCTAGCAAACCATCCCTATATAAGTATTGGGGTAGATAATAATAACTTTTAAAATCTCCTGATGATCTCCAAGAATTAGGACATGTATGTCTTTTGAGCAAGCTTGCCGAGGCTGGTATTACATAGAAATTATAATTATAGAAATATACTTATTACTTTAAAAGAATATTTTCTCGGATATCCATGGAATAGTGTGCTATGATATATCTGGAAAGATTATGCATATCTATAAGATCATGGTTGTTCTTAGACAATCGGTCTTTATGATAATATTTTTTTCAGTTTTTACAGTTTATACATGTAATATTGACTTGGAGTAAGGTTAGGTCCTTGGTGTGATCATTTGGTTGTCTTAGTAACAGTTTGACAACTAAAAATAATCATTTATTTGGTTGTTGATTTCTGTGTCTCACCCTCCAGGTAGGGGAATATTTTCTATTATTAATCAACACATCAGATTTGTTTAAAGTCCATAGACAAGAAAATATTCATAAAAGCTGAAGGCCAGACAAGGTTGATCAGTTTCCTCAAATATTGTAAAGCTGAATGTCTTACAATTCTTTCATTAATCTTAATCCTGCCAGGACATGCTGACTGACTATATTCAAATAATATATATATTGCAAATTCTGGTTAAATATTTAGAGTCTATCACTTTTTTTCTTGTGTAATAATACAACTTGATAAAAAAAACCAGCTAGAAGGTAATAATTCTCTAAGCAATGTATGATTATTAAAATAAAGAATTATTTAGGCTAGAAGGAACACTAGGCTACATCTTCGTTTCATCCGCAGTACGGTGAGAATTGTGATCTCGCAAATGCCGGATACATTTCGAGAGCGTGTATTAGTTTTATTACGGTACCGTCGATGATGTGGCGCTGCAGTCGCATTGTTTACAACACCGGAATGGTTGAAGTTCAAGCGAACGTCTGTTTGCAGTAGGTCTATTAGGTATGTTTTTTGATAGGGAGGTACACGTCTACAATAAAATGAGACGCAAGACTATCCATTCGTCCTGAATTAATTGGAGGGTTTTAAAAGTAAATGGTCTAGAAATACTCGGGACGAAATGTCTCTTCCTTTCTCTCAATGGAGCAGACGGCCACCTGAAGCGTACGATATGTCCGTATTTTTAAGATCAAATTCAGACTAAAGTATGCCCGTTTTTTCATAATCCCCAAGCTAAGTCTGTTTTAGACTTCAGTAAAAAAATAACTTGAGACTTAAGTCCAGATTTAGACTTGCAAGTCTGTTTCATGATCCTGGGCCCCGGACATCGTCCGTCTCGGAGTATTGTTAGTTGGTTCATACAATATTATTGGCCTTGACCTTGGATCCCTGAAACACAACGATGTCCGAAGTATACTCATACTCAACCTTTGCATAAAGTTTGACCAAAATCCATGAAAGAATGAAGTTGCTAAGTGTTTAAATTAATCAGTTGATGATTTTCTATATAGCAAGTGTGACCTTGGCCTTGACCTTGGATCCCTGAAACACAACGATGTCCGAAGTATACTCATACTTGACCATACTACATTTTATATAATTTTGTAAATTATACACTTAACTTTCACACCTGTATATATCTCGATGCGTAGGCTATGAATGTAAATAACATATTAAAGCAGTGCTTGTTATGAAGTTGTTTACAAACTAATAACTCAATTTTTATATGTAAACACCTCACAAACGTGATATTAAAAAAAAACTTGACTGGACTAGATCTCTGAGGAGGTGTTGCATCAATAGTCTAATGTAGGTGTTTGTGACCAGGTATCTCAATGATCTATGATAAGTGTATCTCAGTGGTTTATATTGAGAGTTTATAAACAGGAATCTCAGTGGTCTATAGTAAGTTTTTGTGCCAAGGTATCTCAGTGAACTATATCTTTTGTGATCAGGTATCTCAGTTGTCCATAGGTAGTGCGTCTGTTACTGTTCGTGACTAGGTACATGTAACTAAGTGAACTATAAGTATACTTACAGTATGTGACCAGATATATCAATGATCTGTAAGTAGAGTTTGTGAGTGACTACGTATCTGAATGCATTATACACGTGGTTGAAAATTGACCAAAACGTTACATGTAATCAGTAAATCAATTTTTCATTTTCATATTTAAGAACTGATTATTTCACACGTTTCGAAAAGTGAAACATATACAAATTAGTCAAAGTCATGGACCTAGGTCTAGTCTAATTTCTTGTTGAAATGACGAATCATATCTACATGTAGCTTATTTTTTCCAGATCTCGTGAGTTACGTCCCCTTAACACCTTTCGACTCATAGGGCAGACCACGGAATTAGATTGCTATCTAAGTCCGTGCTAGAATTGACCATTTTCAGCCAGTAATTAAACTTGCTTAATTATTCTGATACCTAATGATGTCATCAGAAAGAACAACTAAAAAGAAGATTGACAATTTGACACTCTAAAGTGGGTTTGTTTTACCTAGGGAGCATATATACACATCATTTATAATTATTCATGTTTTGTTTTTAGTTGGGGTGCTAAGGAGCAGATGGTATGCTGTTGGCAAGTAGTAGAGTTGCAGTAGTAGCTGAATTTCCGAGAAGATGCGTGGTTCATCAGCTGACATTACAGTAAGTTGACGCACAGCAATCCTGTATTCGATGGAGTTTGGTTTAGTCAGGACACAGTGGAAAAGGTTGAGCAGGTTTTTGTGGATGCCAGTGGTGGTAGGCAGGATACCGACGAGGCCGCGAACAGCCACGGAGGGTGTTCTGTCAGATCGGTGCTGCATTTGACGCAGATACTTCCTCTGAAATCTCTCGAGGCTTTCCAGATTGGACTTGGTGAGGAGCTGCGTCTCCAGGCCGTACAATATTCTGGGAATGACATAAACTGACCAGATGTATCCCTTTGAGGTTTGGCTTAGCTCAGTCTTGTCATGCAGACCTGCCCCTTTGAGGGAGTAGACGGTTCTCCATCCATTTTCAATATTTTCCTGCACACTGGATTTTCTTTCGGTAATTCTTAATATGCCGTGATGGACTGTTGTTTTGCCGAGTTGTATTTTCTTGCCTTGGAGGATAGGCAGGTTAATTTCCTGATTTGAGTTGTACTGGAGGATAGAGCATTTCGAGGGATTTATCTGAATTGTTCCACGGTGTCGACCATTTGTCTCATTTCTGCATCCGAGTGGGAGAGAAGGGCAAGATCATCAGCACAGGTGACGTGCGGGATGTGTATGTTTCCGACAGTGGCACTCTGACATTTACCCTCTAGTTGTAGGAGTAGGGGGTTATTGTAGCGCTTATAATGCTCTGTTGAGAGGACTCCTCCTTGTCTAACACCTTGCAGTAGATTGATTTCCTTAGAAAGTGTTCCTTGCCATTTTACTCTGGATGTCATATTCTCATAGAGGTTATGTAGTGGATCCAGTCTGGGCCTTGTATACCATCGAAGAACAGTTGGTGGAGAAGAATTTCATGGTTTACCACATCAAACGCCTTCTGTGTATCTAGGGTCGTGAGTAATAGTTTCTCCTTGTTTGATTTGGCTTCTAGATGGCATTCTGTGATAATTAGGGCTGATTTCGCTGATGAGGTTCCTTTTGTAAACCCGATTGGAGTTGGGACTGGAATCTCAGGAGGATAGTTTCATGTCTGCTCTTGAGTACATGTTCTAGTGTCTTTAGTAGTATGGGAGAAACAGTGATTCCTCTATAGTTCCATGGTTCATCTGTTGGACCTGTCTTGTGTACCGGTGTTAGCAGGCCGAGTTTGAGGTTTTCTGGTACCTCTTTCTGCTGCAACATCGCGTTTATTATAGCCTTCAGGTTATCCAGAATCCTATCTCCTGCCATCACAGGTCATGCCATAGGCATCAGGGGCCTTGCTGTTGTGTAGCTTTGAGAGTGCTGCTTTGATCTCAACTATACTAGCTGGTCTGATGTCGAGTCCATCTGCCATGCATATATATTTAATGATCCTGTTGTCAAGTTGGATATTCCTCATGTAATCATTATGGAAAAGGTCATCTTTCAATGGAAGAGATAGAGTTTGGAAGTAATCGGCCCATCCATCCTTGACCTCGTCGGCATTGCTAAGCATCCTCCCATCCACCATAAACTGGGTTGTACTCTGTGTGCATGTGGACCGTTGGAGCTTAACCAATGTTCTTCAGGTCTCCTTTTGAAGCCATGATGTTGGTGACTTTTTCTATTTGCTTATCACAAGCCTGTTTCCTCTTGATTTTTCTAAGAGATTGCTTTGCTTGCCGCATTGCTATATTTGCAGGGTGTTGTCTGCTGGAGGGGCGACCATGTAGTCTCCAAATCCACCATGCCTTCTTGCTAGCTCCCTTAACGGCAGGGTCAAGTGGTCTTTTCTTGTGTTTCTTCTTGCTACCATTTTCTCCGCTGTGCCCCGGGATACTTATTCGCGCCGCATAATGTAGGGTTTCAGTTAGATGGTTTATAGCATCATCCAAGGATTTTGGAGAGTCTATTTGTGTTGGGTCCAAGGTCCGTTTGACTTCTGCCTTATACCTCTGTTGATCGCATTTATGCCATGCTGGTCTTGAACTGGTAGGATGCGGATAATCTTTGGTATGGAGGTTGATACTGATTGTTGTAGAGATACTCGTGTGGTCTGAAGTATTCCTATGGTCGGCATGGTCAACATGTAGATCCAGTAGTAGTTCGTAAGCCTTTTTGTTCATGAGAATATATTCTATTTTGGCTGTATTTTCTCCACTTGCATGCCTGAATGTAGGTGTTCCATCCTGCTTGTTGTACAGTTGGTTGTCCTTGCAGAACTGTTCCAGAACTGTATCTCGGTCTTTCCTTGGGGTTCTCGGTAATGAGGAGTTCATGTCTGCACAGAGAAATACTGCATGCGTTCCAGTGAATTAAAGTACGACCTCACGCACATCATCCAGTATTTCAATGAAGTCTGCTCTGGAATTGTTTCTCTTGAGGGTAGGTAGGCATTAATAATACACATTTTGGAATCCGTATCCAATTCGATAACTGTTATTCTGTCACCACCATCCAGATGTTTTGTTGTTTATATGTCCCAATCATTCCTGTAGAGTATGGAAGTGCCTCTATATTCATGCGGTACTTGTAGGGGGTAAAAGGTTGTTTATATCAACAGCTTTCCCGAAGACGTCATGTTTTGTAGAAAGGTCATTCATCAGCAAGATCTCAAAGTCATATAGCCAGTGTTCTTGCAGGCACACTACATCATGGTTTTGAAGGAGTTCCTCAACGTAGGTCCTGTTACCCTTGACGTTTTTCACGTTAAGAGTAGCTACTTTAATGAGCTCTCGAGTGTTGTCGTCGGGTTCCGTCCTCATTGCGCCGAAGCTCGGCCGTGGGACAAAAAGACAGTTGGTCATTTTGGTGTTCCTTACTTACCTGTTCCTTGGTGTTCTCTATGTCTGAAGAGATGGAGCGATCAGGGCTTGTTATCTCACTTTGGTTTGGGGCAGGAACTGCGCCATGGAGATTCCCGATAGCCAGACCATTTCCATTAACCTCAGGTTAACTAACCTTCTGTTTGTGTGGCGTGGAGTGCATTGCTGGGACATTATTCAATAGGTCCGGTTTCTATTTGTTCGGGGGGATATCAGATATTTTCAGGGGGTTCCCTTCAGCCAGGTCTAGCAGACTCGGGAGTTCTCTTAGGGCCGTAGTCGTTAGATTGATGCGCGAATCTCACTCTGGGTTCTTGTGGTCTCCACAATGGTCCCCTTGTTCTGTCGTATGCTGGAGCATTGCTACCAGTACTGGGTCTTTGGTCATTGAAGGCCTTAGGTTTGTCCTTGTTGTCCGGAGTTGTCGCGTCATGATTCCCTGCATGTTGGTTGTTTGCATGTGGTTAACAAAACTGTGTTGGAGTCATAACTCCTTGGTTCCTCAGATTTTCGGACTGCGGCTGTTGTTGACAAGGTTGTAGGTGGAACTGTTGTGAAGGTGGTGGGGGAAATGGTAGAGCAGTAGGTTGCATCACTGGGATGCCATTAGGGGCTAGTGGGATCATGAAGCCAGGAGGTATGGTAGTACTGGGCATGACCTGTTGGATTTGTTGCTGCTGCATTTGTAGGTTCCTGTGCATGTTTTCTACTTGGAGAATCTTCATGTTGATCCCCATGACACAGTGTCTAATCTATGATGTTGTCCAGAGTAGTGTGATGGTACATATGATGGGCGGTCACTTACTATTTCTGGTTGGAGTACTTTTTGTTGTAACAAGTTTTTGGTTTGTTCAAGCTTGTTTATTTTCCTTTCCAAGGAGATGATAACACTTGGTTGTTACTTATTCCTTTGTTTGCCTTCTTCCTTCTCTCTGGTTTTTGATCATTAAGTTTTTGTCGGGCAGGAGGTCATTTATTCTGATTATTTCCAATGAGGTCAGAGACAATGCGTGGGGAGTTCTGTTGGTCGTTAGTGGTAATACCAGTATGTATAGTGGGGCTGTGTTGTAACACCCTACCTCCACACTTTGGTTGCACAGAGGCCTCATATCCATCTTTTAGTGATGTGATGGAGCAGGGTTTGAAGCCGGAATTCCATTTCCTGTGGTTATATGCCCTTGCTCGCCATGGGCTTCTGCTGTGACAAAGGTGACTTCATCATATCGAAGGTCCTCACATTCTTTTTGAAGGATGGAAGTGTTGATCTCTGACTAGGGTGGGAGGGTAGGTGAAATATCTAAGAAGACAAGATGTCTTCACAATAGAAAGCTGTAGCGCGGGTTACCACTATAGAATTCTGTCAAGTCAGTGTCTATGTGCTCGCAGAAGTAATGATACCAATGCTGACAGATGTCGCATTCAATGTCCTCGGAGTCTACATAGACATTACAGTGGATATACGTATTCATATCCTCCGCTAGAGATGGTTCGGTCTGATCTATCTGGGAAGGTAGAGTATCATGGAAGATCCTGTCTTCTATCTGTAGCATACTGGGGCAGGCATCCGGTGCATCTACACTTTTCTTCATACATCTATCGATAAGATCTATCATCCTTCTGTCTAGACCATCCATACTAGGGTGGGAATGAATTACATGCAGAATGTCTGGTAGGATGTCTTCCTGAAGAGGGCAACATGTCTACCATTGATTAGTAGGGAAGATTGGGTGTGATACATGTTTATTGTAAATTTTGGCGCAGTGCTGCAATCAATCTTCAGTTGTTGGCCTCCATCTTTTGGAATGATGTTTATGAATGGTCTGTCGCATCCTTTCCTTCTGTTTTGTAGGGCCGTATTACAATCGAGTATGTAGTTACGTCGGGTGGTGTTACAACGCGTTACTATGTCTGTTCGAGATGATGTAGGGGCGTTCTCCTTCGAGGTGGTGACAATTGCATTGTTATTGATGGGGGCCGCCATCTTGAAAAGATGCGGTCAAATCTCGCGAGATCCCGCTCCAATAAAAGGCGTAATATTTGCTAAAGTTTGTCCAGGGAAAATCGGTACGGAAGATAAAAGTCATTGAGGGCACAGTAAAGTAAAGTATAAATGCAATTAAAAGTTCATCAATGAGACTGAGAGATGAAAAAAACACGCCGGGTTGGTCAAGCTATCATGGGTGAAGTTCAGTGTCCCTTAGATTGTATCTTATATCTCAGGCAGTGAGCAAGCAATGCAGCTCAAGGGTTGATTTAAAAGTTCAGTAAGAAATTTAAAATTGAGTCTATGCTCTAAAATATTTTATGTAGAAGTATTCATCCAATGTAGAATTTGTATCCCGAGACTTGAAATTGGACTGTTTTTCGAATTCTGTAAGTCCAAAATGGCGGATGAGTTGGCTTCAACTCAGGAAAATAAAAGCTCAAATTTGAAGGGTAAAAGTCTTAAAAAAACATTCAGTTGGGCTTCAGCTTGGTACACATGATAAAAGTCATTCAAATGTTACATAAAACAACAAAATACCAGTAAAACCACATAAAAACAGCAGGAAGTCCATTTTGTAAAGAGTTTGAAGTATTGCATAGCTTCTAAACGATCATGCCAAGAAAATACTCTCTCGGGGTGATATTTTTGATAAATTTAACATCAATTGTTTACTATATTTTTTTCTGTATCACTTTCACTAATTCATAAAAGAACAAATTGATTTTTTTCCCTTCAAACTTTTTTCTTTCAAATTTTAAAACACATTTTTTTGGAAAAAATGTTTTAGTTTCGAGATTATGATCAAACGTTGTCTGCTTCGCAAACATTCAAGAAAATAATGTTTATAATGTATTGATATTGTTTTTGTTAACTCGTTTATTCTTTAAACTATCTTTAATACATACATAACAAGATTTTGTGAATTGAAAAAATGCATTTTCGGCGCACTTGATACGAGAACGTGACCTGGAAATACCTTACAACATGATCAGGACAGTAATAAAAAACAGACGTTTATCGAACATTAACAGATTAATACCGTATATTGAGACACTGATGTGCTAGAATACAACACAAGGTAACACTCATTTAATTCATTGCTATCACATCAAGTACTAACTGACGTTTATGCCGAAAATATCAGCATTAAATGTTTGCGATCCCGCAGACCTACTTTCGTTTTACAGTTAACATACATTTGTACATGACGGCATCAACAGTATACCTTAGCTTGTGTCCTTCATCGTGCCGAAGATTATACATAGGCACATTGTCGAGTAAAAGTTCGTGATTAAAAGCTTGTATGTTTTGTTTTTTTTCTTTCTTAAAACAATCAGATAAAAGCATAGTGGCATGTTACATCAAGATACAAGATACACGAATCTTGATTTTACGTTGAATATATGTCATAGTTAACATAAGCTCTCAGGAGCTTGAATTTCGACAAACATCTAACAGTGGCAAACAACACATCTTATCATAAGATACAAACGTTGGAACGATTAAGATAAAGAGGCTAAATATTCATGCTGTACAAAATTTGACACATAAAAAGCAGTCAAGAGGGCAGGTGATTGGGACAGGCCGTACCTAACAGCCATCTGGATAATGCTGTACAAAAATTTGTTTTCTTGAAACATAGCGTTTATTTGTAACCTCGAGCACGGGTTTGGTAGCCGTTATTATTGGAAGACGTTTTTAGTATTGTATTGTATCAGTATTACTACGAATGCGTTCCCGGTCAGATAATAGAGCATCAAATGTATTAAATTCAAATATAGCATTACTTCACAACAATTTGTATTCATATGGGTACAATGTTATTAAAATAACATTCATACAGTGCATGCAAGCTGAAATTAACAAATCATTGGTTTGAAATTACAAGTCATCATTTCCATGAAATTATCCAAATAAATAAGATATTTATGTCAAATAAACTTCAGGTTTGGTTTAGTATTGTTTAATGTACGTCCTATCAACAGCTATACATGGTCATTTAAGGACGGCCTCCCCCATTTGCGAGATGCATGTGTGTGGTGAGTTTGTGCATAATTAATTTGTGTTTTGGGAGTCTGTTGTATGTTCATGTTTGTCTCCTTGTGATAGCGCAGGACTGATGCTGATTTTATCCTGTACTTTCACTGGAGCATACTGCTAAAGAAACATCTTATTTTACAATCGAACCTCGTTATCTCACCATCTTCAATAGCCAAGGGTTTATAATTTAAATGTGTTCCATTCAACCTTGACGGAATTAGCCTTGTGTTTAATTTCACTCCCCTGCCACCTAGCAGAGACACTTTACTAGCAAAACTTTAAACTTTCAAGATTATTTCAGCATTGGTTGCCTATGTATTCCCCTAGGTTATCATTTACAGTTAAAATATGGCCAATTATCTCTACCAACTGATCAAATTCAGAAAATGTTTCAGTATTGTCCTCCTTTGTTGTTTTTTTACATAAATCATGACATAGTCGACTTGGTACTGGGTGCCGTCATTATTATTTACATGCACAGGGACTTGGTATTAATTTCTAACCCTCAGTTCACAAATATGTGTATTATATAATGTATGATTTAAACAAATTATGTGGACCATAGGATGGTAAATCGTGCCAAGTCCCTGTGCTAGGTTCAATAATTTGAAAGCTTATAGAACAAGGCTAAATCTGCTAAGGTTGAATACATGATTATGTGAATTCAAAATGAACGCTTGGCTATAGCAAAGATGGGATGTTACAGGGACAACAAACACAGGCTGAAAACATTATGGAATGTGTTTTTCTTAAGACTAGGTTGTATAAACACATTATGAATATGTAAAATTATGATGGAAATCCATTTCACCCGAATATACCTTCAGTCCATCTGTATTCCGACACTGTTTTCTGTATAAGGAATAGGAATCAGCTGCAGTTTGTTTTTGGGGTTTTATAAATCCTCGCAACCACTCTTAAGTCATATGTATAAGAAAGGTCTGCCAAATATCTGAATCTTTGACAACTTTACTACAAATATATAGCAGGAATTGAGCTTTCTATATCCACTGCACTGCACTTCATATTGTTTGTTGACATTTTTCCTCAAAAGAGGCTGATAACCGAAAAGAGTCTGAAACCTTCATCATATCTTTTAAAATACTGTGTTTAAAAAAGAGGTTATAGTCATGTATCTCTTCGATCCACTAAACATCAGCAAACAACACGTAAACCCTTCATTCCCTAAACCTGTGATTAAAAGGATTGTAAAAACAATTCTGTTCAACATTCATATTTACAGTGGTGTTCAAATCCACTAATACATAAGTTGACATAAAACTGTACTGCAGTATGTTTTGGTCTGATTTTCGACAGCTAAATAAGTCTCATCAAGTCATTGACCTGTCAGAAGTTGAAGTTGAAGTAGCCAAAGTTATTTGACTTTGGTGTAGAAGCATCCTAAAAATGGCAGAAATTCAGGGCTGGATTTTCACGAACTTGAAGAGTTGTGCCCCTTTGTTTGCTTTCCTATACATCTTATTCTGGCAGTTTGTCATTCATATTTCTATTTATCTGTTTGTTATGCACTTCATATACATCTGATGAGAATGGGAGATATTTATAAATACACAAACTTCACCAAGAAAGCTGAAAGTAACAAAAGGCCGAAAGATTAAACTTTACACCATGCAGGCCAGGTTTGAACATTTTACTGTTTGTTTTACTTTCCATGTGGGGAAAATTTTAAATACATCTCGACTGTTATATCAATCAATTAATTTTCATTTAGATGGTGTCCCTGCTAATTATTTCTTACATAATTTAAAATTTGTTCCAAGTAATACTCATACTCTCTGTTTTAAACTAGGAACACTTGCTATGTACTCTTTAAGTATTTGTGCAGTTATGATTGATTGTCTACCTTTTGATAATATTCCTGTGAGTTGTGTCCCTCACACGATTTCCTCACACTCCTTTCTGTTATATATCGGATATAGTTTGTTAGTTCCCAGTTTCTGTTTAGATAAATATGTCATGTTAAGTGATTTTTGAGAATTGGTGGTTTTGCGAAACTTGCTTATTGTTTTGCAAAGGATCAATATTTTTATGTTTATAACATATATAGGGTGCCCCCTGAAGAATCGGTGATTTTCTTTCATGTCTACTACTTGGGGGACATTGAACAGACCAAAATAGATCTTCTGTCCCCATTGCAACACACTTGGGATCTTAAATCTTTACTTTCTTTCTTCACTGTTCTCCCTTTCTTTGTCGTGTCGCCTGAGAAGCATGGCGAACACTTTAAGATCACTGTCCGTCATCACACGTTGTTGTTGGCGGGGGCAGTCACATTCAAGTTTTCCAGATTTTTTTCGCCACCATTTACCATATCAATTTGTAACTTTGTATGTGGCTTAATCATAATAGATTACAGTTAGAGTTCCAACCCTGTGTCCATTATTCATTTGTCGCTGGAGTTATGGCCCTTTGCACATAAGAAATCTCATAATTAATTGTTTTCCCGGACTCTTTTTCGCTACCACTTGCAACATCAATTTGTTATTTAATATGTGGCTTTGTCATAGTTATGGCCCTTTGCACATAGGAAATTATCAAAGTTAACTTTATTTTTTACTTATTTTCACTACCGCTTGCCATATCAATTTGAAACTTTGTGGTTTTATCATTATAGATTACAGAATTTGAACCATTTATTAATATTCCATTTTTGACAGGAGTTATGACCCTTTTGCACATAAGAACTTCTCATAATTAACTGTTTCCATATTATTTGTAACTTAGTATACATATATAATGGATTACAGTTTGTCAGTTAGAATCCAGTGTCAATGTTCTTTTTTTCTGGCGTTATAGCCCTTTGCACAAAGATTTTTTTTATTAGTAACTGCATTTTTTTCACGACTACTTGCCACATGAATACGTTACTTGATGCTTGACTTTTTGTTGAATGATGGATTACAGTTCGTATCATGCACTCATGATACCATCCACATATGACCTCAGATGTTGTGTGGACGTTAAGCTCTCTCTACCAACCAACAAGCAACTGAAAGCATAATGCTTTTCATAAGGCCATTATGGTGACCATGATATTTCAAAATGACACCCTTTAATTGTGTGGGTGCACGTGCCGGCAACACATCCACTTCCTTCGAATTGTAGTTTTCTTCTATAGGTGTCTCCTTGATACCCGTCCTCATATGACCCTGGCTGTTGCGAGGACATAAATCACCTAATAGATTACACCCTTTGAAGTTTGGTGATGTTTTCAAACCAATGGTCTGGAGCATTACTTGATTAAGAAGACTGAATGCCGTTTAACATAGGGTCTCTCTCATAATACTCTGGCTACCTAGGGGGAGGAGTGGGATCCAGAAGAGGGATTCTCCAATTCAATTACTCAATTTGTTGTTAGGACCCCTGCACATCTTTAGTAATCAGGTTTTCCGTCTGTCTATCCCTCTATCTGTTTTTAAGTTCACCTGCCAAGGACAAGTGAGCTTTCACCCTGGTGCGGCGTCCGTCCTCTGGCTATCGTTCGGCCCTCGGGCGTCAAATTTTCCCTTTAAACATCTTCTTCTTAATGACCTAGAGGACCAGAGACCTAGCTAACTGGTATTGGGCCTGTAGCGTGCTGGGATGAAGGGCTATCAAGTTTGTTCAAATGAGTGACCTTGCCCGACTTTTCCAGGTCACAAGGGTTAAATGAGGTTAAATGTTTAAACGACTTATTTTCAATATCCAAGGGGCCCAGATACCTGATATTGTGCCTGTAGCATGCATAAATAAAGGAGTACCAAGTTTGTTCAAATGAATTATCTTGCCTGTCTTTCAAGGTCACCAGGTCAAATGTGTTAAAATCTTAAAACAACTTCTCAATATCTAAGAGGACCATGATATTGAGCCTATAGCATGCCTGGATGAGAGGCTACGAAATGTGTTCAAATGAATGACATTGACCGACTTTTGAGGGCACAGGGGGCAAATGTGTTAACATCTTTCAACAACTTCTTCTCAATAACCAAGAGGCCCAGATACCTGATATTGGGCCTGTAACATGCTGGGATTAAGGGCTAGCAAGTTTGTTCAAATGAACTACCTTTATCGACCTTGATCTACATTCAAGGTCACATGGGTCAAATGTGCTATATTTGTATAAAGTGGTAATAAGCTTAGCATCCACATACATGACCTAGATCAGCTTCAAAGTTACATTAGAAGCAAGTGAGCGGCACAGGACCATTTGGCTTCTTGTTTAATTTCTGCACAATATATTCAGTAATGTTGGTTGGTTTGCTTTCAGACTTTATCCAGTGCTTTTTTGAAGAAAGTACTTGCTTTGAATAGCTTTTTAGGCCCGGTGGTCAAAGGTCAAGGTCGCTGTTACCATGAATAGAAAATTAGTTTAGGCACAATATTTCTAATTCTGTTGGGATGATTACACTCAGGCTTTAACAAGTGCTACCTCGGTTAAAGTCATTGCTACTTTAGAATAGTAGCTTTTAAGGCATCGATGTCAAAGTTCAAGATTAATGTTTCTATAAATAGAAAAACATTTTATGTACAATATTTGGAGCTTTTTTAGGCCATATGCACTCAGACTTTATCCAGTGTATTAAAATGTTTGCTTAAGCATTTGGATAGCTTTTCAGCCTTTGATATCAAAGGTCAAGGTCACTTACTATAAATAGAACATCAGTTTATGCACTGTATTTCGAAACTGTTGGACTGATTAAACTCAGATTTCATCGAGTCCTTCCTGGAAGAAAGTGTCTGCTTAGGATAACTTTTCAGGTCCAGTGGTTAAAGGTCAATGAGTCACTATGAAAAGAAAATATGTTTAATGCACTAATGCACGGTATCTTGGGCTGTTTACACTCTTGACTTTATACAGTGCTTCCTCAAAGAAAGTGCCTGCTTGGGATAACTTTCCAGACCCGGGGGTTAGGTCTCTATCACTGTTACTATATGAATAGAAAATCAGTTTATAAAATGCACTACTTATATTTTGAGTTTTGTTGGGCTGATTACACTCGAGACTTTATCCAGTGCTTTTATAAAAGAAAACCTGCTTTCACTAGTGTTTGCTACATGTATACCTAACTACAGTTTCTTTTAAATCTCCAATAAACAAACTTATGGAGAATAGTCACGGCGGCATTTAATATATATATATATA
>NW_018407840.1:364431-480189 GCF_002113885.1 Mizuhopecten yessoensis
TTGAATAGAAAATCAGTTTATAAAATGCACTACTTATATTTTGAGTTTTGTTGGGCTGATTACACTCGAGACTTTATCCAGTGCTTTTATAAAAGAAAACCNATATATATATATTTATATATAAATCTTATTACCGGTTAGCTTGTAAGGATAATAATAATAATAATATAAAATATGTATAAAGCGCCTATCTAATTAGTATAATTACTCTAAAGCGCTTTACAACATATGGATAATAGTATAAGTTAAAATTGTGAAACAAAAACAAAGGCTTACAATCACTTTTATACATTAAGCAAACAGATAATGAATAAATGCATAATAAATGACGTGTCATGACCCTTATTACCCATATCTACGGTATTTACATGTAACTACAGAAATGTATGACCAGTTTTAACAAAACATAAATTAATTAATGGATACATCAAGGAGAGAAAGAAAGAGAACAGGAGAAATAAAGACAATCTATAAGAAAAAGACAGAAAATACGTATATATATATAAAGACTATATATGACACATTTTCCTACATCTTCGAATTCATTGATTAGATCATAATCACGTGGAGGTTGTTAATTTGTGATATAAACATATGTTGTTACTATTTTTAGAAATAGCAAGTTTATATTCCTTTATGACATCAGTTTAATTGTAACGTCGCAATGCTCCCTTCCAAATGCAGTACTTTACCTCAATACAATTTTTACACATTTTATCATTTTTAATAATTAAAACATTATTTAACATCTAATATCATAATCAAGGCCGTGAGAAAGTGATAGTGACTTCTACTTCGTCTCGGTCAATCACTTTCTCAGGTAGGTCATTCTACTGTTCACCAGATTATAGAAATTCACCATACGATATGTGGGGAATATTTTTTTTGTCTAATCGTACCCAACGAGTCAAAGTAAATAATGAACACTCGGAATGGAAGCCTGTTACTTCTGGGGTACCACAATGATCAGTACTTGGCCCCCTTTCATTTGTTATTTTCGTAAATGATCTACCTGAAACAGTTTGTTTCGACATGTTTTTGTTTGATGACGACACGAAAATCGTTTCAGATAATCACCAAACCGAAGGATAAGGACTCGCTACAGAAAGATTTGGATGTAATGGGAAATTTTAGCGCTGATTGGCTAATCAAGATGCATCCAGGAAAATGTAAGAAATTAAAACTACCAGCACTTACATAAAGGAGACTGCGAGGAAACATGATCGAAATGTACAAGATTGTAAACAGAATTTACGATAGATTGTTAAGCTTTGGAGTGAGGAATCAGTCAGAAATAGTACAAGAGGAAACTCGAAAAAAATATTCGCATATTAGTCAACAACATCCCTGAGGAGAAACTACTTAACATTTCGTACAGTCTAAACCCGGAACAATCTTCCGGAAGATGTTGTATCTGCTCCAAATATCAATACTTTTAAGAAGAGAACAGATAACCTTTGGCAGAATAAAGAACTTAATTATGATCATAGGGCAAATTCAAATAACAATGAACTTTAACTTTATATGATATTGTTTAATTTTTGAGTCCAGTGTAGAGGAGCTCTATCGGCTCCAGTATTGGAAACTAACTTTAACTGTAACTCTGATGTGTAGATTATCTTTCTTTAAGTAAGAATGTGAATGATCCACGCAACATCATCAACACGTTTTAGACTACCTCTAGTCAATAGACAAGAATATATACGAATATCGAAAGCTTCTTGGCGGAAAGATTTAAGAGCGTTTTTGTTTACTCGGTCACAAAATGTAGCATCGCTTCAAAGATACATTATATATTCAACATCAGAGCACGAACGTCCAACCACATCGAGAGCTCCATCGATTTTACTATGATTAAGTGCGCCTAAACCGAGGTCCATGTTCACAAAGCGGGGTAACGTGGTAAATCCCTCGCTTTGGTTTTGTACCTCACTTGAGACTGGATACAGTCAGGTTTGATATTTCATAACGTTGGGAAATCCGACGCACACTCTCTCACAGACACACCAACCATGTTCATCAGTGTCCTCAATTTCATAAACTAAAGTAGTTTTAAAAATGTATGACCGTATACAGCAAGTATGAAATGCAAATTAGAAGCTGTTCTTTTGCGCGTGTTTTAACTTGATCAATGTCGTGCCCACATTTCTCAGTGCATAGGGTTGGGATTCCCGGATTGCGTTTACTTCTAAAATCATCGTACCGATATCAAGCGGGTTTTCTTGGAAGTGCCAGTGATACAACATCATACGATAGGCCTGACATGAGTTGGCATATTTAGTTGGTTGCCATGACGTGATGGAAGTCGCTGACCGGCTGATCATGACGCGACCTTCACCTTCACCGACCACTGTTCAGACCGATGCTACTTTTTGCAACATAATTCTTCACACACGGTATGTACACTGTAGGCGAATGCTCGACATCACTTTGATTTTTTGAAAGCAGACGTTTTGCAGACCAGAAACAACTGAACACGTGTGACGTCAGATACGATGTTTATTTCAATCAATCAAACATTGGCACGCTATCGACATCGTTCGTCAAAACATGAAATCAACGCTTGACAGTACATACATACACACACTGCACACATCGTGAAATGTACGGCACTACCTAGTGAAGTAAAATCAGAAGTAATTAATACTTTACCATTTTGTCTTCAGACCTGTACATTTTAAATGTCAATAATTAATAAACCATTTTCACTGCACGGACCCACATACTACTTTAGGTCTATAGATCCTTGTAATCTTTTGAATGGCAGGCTTGTCAAATATTTTGATCCCGCCTGACAGTTATGCTATTTTTGTTAATTCATGATAAAATATGGGGAGGTTGTTGGAACAGCATGCGTGCGCACTATTTCACGTGCATTGGTTATTGGCACGCGCATGGTATATCGCTCAATAATACACTCTTTTTAACCATTGAACACCGTCATTACATCACAGACGTGGTAGAATATTAGATAACACTAGTTCATAATCACATGGAGTGGTGGTCGGTTATTTATGGTATTAACTCGCGTTACTAATTTTAAAAACAACAGTTTAATATTGTCCTTATGACGTCACTTCAATATTAACTTCGCGTTTGCTGTTTAGTTTAAACGTTTTTCATTTCCATACAAAAGTACAAATTGGTTGGGCACACAAGTTATAACAGCATTATCGACGCTCTCTCTAATCAGCATATATATCAACTAAACTGATGGCATAAAAGGAACGAAATATGAAAAAAAATGTAAAGCTGCTTTCTAGTAACTTTAGTTAGTAAACTTGTCTTACACTGTAAATATGTTGCTGGCCTTTATGTAAGTTGGTTTAAACTGAAACTAACTGAAAGGCTCGGATATTGCGCTATTTCAGTCACACTATTTACATTTATCACCGGCTTTTCAAAAAGAAAAACTGACCACACCGGACGTCGGCTTCAGGTCACGTCATTATCAACTACGTGAAATTTCGTTAGGATGTTTATATTTTCAGTATCTAGTCGATTTTAATGGTGGTATTTCACTAAATAGCCCCTTTAACAATCTCAACAGGCCTTACTTTCGATATTTTGTATTTTAAAACGGAGTCAGCGAGGGTCTGATTTGCCATCAATATATACATGTTTATGTATTGCATATGGCATATGTGTTGGAGTGGCTATTGACACTCGGGCTTGATAAGCAAAAACACCATACATATTTATCGCCCTATTTGAAACCTGCTCTCACGTTTAGAAAGAAAACCGGAGAAATTAAAAATGAGAGAGCTTTTCATATCTGAAATTTCGCCTCAGTTTTCTGGTGAAGATATATCATAAATCAATGATATGTCAAATTTGCTCTGAATACTACGTTTGATCTCCGGGTGTTGTCGCTGTAACAGATGGTCAGGAAAGCCATTGTCGTTATTTTCTCGTTCAATCCATACCATTAAACGTTCCTTTTGGCAATATTGGTAAGACATAGAAGCTAATATATATAAACCGCTGTGCAATATTATGATACTTGTACGATTTGTAAAAGTTCAAAAGGACAAAAATAATTCAATTACAATTTACGCATTTAAGGATCCCTGTTCCATTGCATTGTGGGTTTTTTCCTAGTATATACCGTAGACCCTCCTTAACTCACCTTAACCTAAATATATTCATTGACAAAAGTATACAAAGGAATTAGGCACAAGTTGTATAACTTATCCTCCGTTTGGATAAAACTGAGCTCAACCGGCTAATTGGTATATCAGTTTGAAGTCTAGGGTTTGAATCACGGTCATTCAGAATGCTGTTGTTGATTATATCTTGTTTATTTCATCTTTACTATTTCTCTTAAAAGACCCGCAATGCATGGTTTTCATTTCAGAAATGATTTATCAAAGCTATAGTCATGCCGGGGAAAAAATAGATTCCAATACTTAGTTACAGTGTTTGACAGTGGTACGGGGATCCTTAACATCTAACATTAAGGAAACAGATTGATATAGGTTTAATAACTCGTTTCTGGAACCTATTTCATGTATGTAATAATTAAATGTCCTGTATATTGTAATTGCAAAGAGCTATGGCGGGTTGCTATGCCTATTTCCCCATAGTCTCGTTCAACCAGACTCTTGTTGCCTGCGCAAGCTACGCCGAATAGAGAGTCTGGTCAAACACAGTGCTTTCGTTTTGTGACATCATAACGAGGCTTACCGAGATTCTGGTAAAAATTTTCATTGGTCAAAGGTTGACACACCCTTTTTAACTTTTGAAGTCAGAATTTGAGTGGCCCAAAATTACATTAAATATTTTAATTCATTAAAACATTACCTGTATATGCATTCCTGAAGTATCCATGTTTTCACTATTAACGAGAAAAATGTAAGAAAATGCTTCAAAAAGAACGATTTCATGTATTTTCATTGGTTATTTTATAATAATTCATGAAGCTAACAAGGCTATTGATACAAGCCAGATTACCTGAGTGAGAACTTGAAGGTGTTTTGAATGGTGCACATTGTACAGGTAAAATCTCACTTGCTCTGCATGCTTTTTTCAAACTTCAGTCAGCCTTGTTGGCTTCGTGCTTAGTTATGATTCATTCAATGGAAATAGATGGCATTATTTTGGAGATTTGACACATTTTCTTACATTGTTCTCGATAAAAGTGAATACACGGGTACTTCAGGAATGCATGTATAGGTAACTTTTTTCATTAATTTCATTATTCATTGAAATGTTTAATGGCATATATATTTGGTTTTATGTCTATTCTATTGATTTTCGCTGCTAGAAATTATTTATTCATTAATATTTTTTTTCCGTTTTGATAAATGCCGACTTCGGGAAATATGGGCAGATTTCCGCCATGGCTCTTTACGAAATAAAATATGGTTTATACTAACATTTGTATAACCCGTATTTTGGTCAAATCATTTTATATTGAACTGATTATTATTTCATATTATTGTTCATTTTCTTTGTACAGATAGAATTGTTTTATCTTTTCCTTTGCGTTTTGGTTCATATAACTGTATTAGTCACGAAATATTATAAATCTAATTAGTTTCATCGTGGATCCTTGGAATGCTGATACTATAAAATGCTGAATGGTTCATGACACAACATCGTGTCGTTGTGACTTGAAATAAATGATAATATAGTTTGTTCGTGGTCCTCCATCCTCGGTCCCAGGTGAAAATCGCACTTACGCCAATTATGTTCACCTGGGAACGAGGATATGGTCCTCTTGAAGTGAATAGAACACCGTGAGCTAATACCCCATTCATAATGTAACATATGTCATTGTGTGTCAGTGTCTCCGCTAGGAATCACTCGGGACCTCTGGCTTACTAATCTATCGAATGAGCAGAAGAGAAATTCTCCCTAGCCGAGTCGGTAGGAAGCGGGTTTTCTTTTACCAGGGTGATAATAACATACGAATTCTTTCCGTAACGATTGCATTAACGGACGCTATTTATTAGAAGTATAAAGTACCAAATGAGATGCTTAACTTCGTCTTACTACAGGGACTTATAATTTTGATATTCACGTTTAGACAAAAATCTGAAAACAGCACAGACACAGGAGTCAAAACAACATCAGAAATGACAGGGAAAATATATAAAAAGACAGGGCATATATACAATAAAAAAAATAAGCAGTCACGTGAAAAGGCAAGAAAATCAATGGGAAAATATATATAAAGCTACGCCATATTAGCGATACAATCACGCAGGAAAGATAACACAACCAAAACCTCAAATGGCAGTAGCTAATTTGTGTAATTTCTTTGTTTCGTCTTTTCGGAAACTTTCTGTCTCGTTCTTTCGTCTTTTCGACTATAAAAGATGACACAGCGAGAATGAAAGATTGCTTGTTATTGGGGCTTTTCGGTGCGAAAGGTGGAATAACGAAACTGCACAAATCAGCTACCGTAGTAAATAAACCAATGCATCAGCTCAAACGTAGGGAAAATAGCAGAATACAAAAGAAAAACACATCAACAAAAATGACAAAACAAACAATAAAAAGCAAAAAACAATGCATTATTTTAACATGAATACATGACATGCAAAACAATTTGACTATTCTAGTGCAACACAAGAATACCTGACAAATCTGAACACGCCGCTAACACAGATTAGAGAAGCAATAATGGTGGTGTATGTTCTCTTCATTTGTATCAAAAGAAGCCCACTGAAAAACTTGTGATCAATGGGGAAATAGTTAAAAAAAATTACCACGCAGTACTACAATGTACGTACATGTAAGAGATTGACACGCCTATTTTTCGATGTATTTTGACCATCTATGAAAGCAATTTAGTTTGTATTTTCAGCATTATAATGTCAGCCAGTATCTTCTTGCTGTGATAGCGGTTATAATTCGCTGTATTACATTTTGTAGTTCTGAGCAAGAGTCGAATGTGTGCGTTCCTGGAACATTTCTATATTTCGTCCTTTGACTTTGAATACGCGATAGACACGTGATATGTAAATGTTTTTGATTAACTGCTGGGTTAAAATAGGACTCAGTATCACATTTTCTTTGTATCCCGCTGTTAACATTTCACGGAAAATATTGTCCAAACGATCTACTAAAAAGCTTATTTAAATATTCATTTCTACGTAAATTCCAAAGGAATTATTGTGATAATGTTTGGGCCAGATCAATATGGCTTGTTTCAATATTTCAAAAATATAAAATACACAACCTATTTATTTTAGACATGAAAACCGGAAATAGGATTCCACTGTGGATTTTTTTTACAGAATCATATAGCTGTGTAAGATATATCCTAGATACATACATTCGTGCAGTGGTTAAATTGTTATTCTATGTTGGGGAAAATTGTCTAAGCTTTATGAAAGAGAGGTCGTAATATCTGTTACTTTAATTATTATCAATTATTGTTCTTGAGGCAAGAATTGGAAATTAATTCATTTTGTTTACCAAGATTTTCAAGATTTTTATTTCACTCAGACACACATAATGTGTGTAACAAGAGGTCATGTATATATAACATAGTTTGAGTGCATGACAGGCAAACATTCTATACCATAGCATAGTACATAAAAAATATATATACGTGTAGTTACATACAAATAATTCAGTGTTCAACTTATAAAAATGTCACTAGCAAACAAAAGAAAAACTTAAAGAATAGAGACACTAAAGTACTTTTGTTAATTTTTGAACAAATAAGCTTACACTTTTTAACAATTTCATATTAAAGATTGTGAACATTCCTTTCATTTTATGTTGGTTTGGACTTGTATAAAAATAGGCCGGAATATGTTTTTCCCTTATTTTGACTAAAGTGTCGTTATTACAAGTATATAAGTAATGATACTCGTCCCCAATACCAGTATTACAAAGTGGGCATATTCTGTCCTGTCTTTGAATTCCCACCCATCTTCCTTTTTCTACTGGAAGCTTAATATTTGAAGTTCTAAATTTGCAGAAAATTTTCCTATCTTTTGCGTTTAATCTGATCAAATAGTCTTCTAAACCGAAGTGATATTTAAATGTAGAGTATAATCGTCCTCTGGATGAGGTGTCAATTTTATTAAACCAGGATTGAATAAACTGATCGTGTAATTTATGTATGATTGCAGCTTTTAAATAAGTAATATCGGGCAGACAGGTTTTTTGATGGATCCAAACATAGCTTAGACCTACGCTATCCAGGATATGTTTAACATAGTTCAACCATTTAAACTCGATTTGTCCATTTTCATGTAATGAGTACATCAATTTGTACATTCGACTAGACAACTTATTTTCACTCGAGGTAAGTGTATACCAAAATTTAATCATTCTTAATTTGACATCAACCTCAATAGGGTATCTGCCCGTTTCTCCATATACCATAAAATTACAAGTATTTCTGCGTAGACCAAGAATTCGTTTACAGAATTGGAGGTGTATTTTTTCAAGTATACTAACATCCTCATGGCCCCATATTTCTGATGAGTATAGCAAAATTGGAGCAACTAGCGAGTCAAACAATTTGAATTGTAAATCAATGGGTAACGAAACATTTCTTATTTTCTTATATACGGCATATAGTGCTTTTTGGGCCTGTTCCGCTAATTGCTTTTTTGCCACTACAAACCTTCCATTATAGTAAAATAGAACACCTAAGTATGGAAAAGAATCTTGAATGTCTAGCTCATTATCCTGTAATAGAAATCGATATCTGTTAGTATTCTTTAGTTTAGAAAAGATGACAATTTTGTCTTCTGTGTGTTTACCGTTAGTTTCCAATTCTCACAATAATCCTGAAATTTATTTAGCATTGATTGTAGACCATCTGCTGTCTCTGACATTAACACTGTATCGTCAGCATATAAAATAACAAAAAGCTTTACGTACATACCAATATAATCATGACAAAGTTCATCAATCTTTAGTAAACAATCGACATTTTTTCCAATAAATAGTCTTCTAAATCATTTAAAAATAATGCAAATAAAAAAGGCGAGCAATTCTCACCTTGTTTTAGTCCGACATTTGAAGTGAACATTTCTGACATTTCGTTCCCATTTCTCACACAAGATTTCGTATCAGAATACATGATAATTAAAACTTTAAATATTTTACCAGTTATGTTACATTTGAGTAGTTTTTGCCACAAGCCTATTCGCCACACCGAATCGAAGGCTTTTCTAAAGTCAACGAATGCACAATATAGTTTTCTACCGGAGGATAAATATAACGTTGTCAAAACGTGTAAAATAAAAATGTTGTCTAGTGTTGAGTGACCTTTACCAATACCACTCGATAAAGAGAATGATTTCCCGTCATAAGTGTCTTCGTGTACGATAAACAAAAGAGGGTCGGTATGTTACACCGTCAAGCCCTGCAGCTAGCACGTCACTAGCTTTAATTGATGCGTGTCCAACCCTGCAGACGAACGTAAAGCATATATAACTACATATATACACAACAGTCGCTAAGATATACAACTTTAAAGCCACAACATTGCGGTGAGTGTTTTATTTCCTTACGTAATATCTATTTATCATATGATTCTGTTTGTTTGTTTTTCTATTACACAGACCATACGCTACATGTATGTATGGTCTAGGTTTGGCCGGAATTTTCTATTCCGGGTTTCGCTCCAAGATTTAGACACTCCCTAACCGCGATGCTCATTGATGCATCACTTTTGTTGTGCCACAACATTAGGTTATTTGAACGTCCGATCTGTTGATTTTGCTGTTTATACGTTTTATACACAGACATTAACTTACGTCTACGTGTCTTCATATTTTTAGAAATACATACTAGCAGCGGATAACCGAAAGCACGTGTTTTGAATCGGTACGGAAGGTGCTGTTGTTTACATTTTGGCGGATTTCCCACAGATACTACCGGTAAGTAAACCATGCTACATGTATAATTTTAAAGAGAACTGCATGTATAGTGATTGGTACTGAACATGTTTTAAATAGAATGTGTGTATCTGTTCAAAAACATTGAAATATTCTTGATGATTTATGTCTAGCCTCCAGGTCATGAGAATTATCATCAGACAGAGCGGGAACTGAGTCACTTCTCTTGTCGGCCGGTGTACGTGTTTACATACACTCGCATACAAACACATACATTTGCTGCATTTGTCTACTGATATGGGATCAAACGTGCATTCTTCGACGATCAGATGACGATCAGATGCATTACATAATACATGGTTTGTTTAACGTGTTCGGGAAAGGTCGGGTGAAATCGAAAGTAGTCGGCCTACACACACGATAATGCAATAATGACGTGTTACTGTTAGGTGATGGTATTAACGGTATAAATCAGAAAGAACAAAATAAGTCACTTAACGAATTTCCGCCAGGCTCTCATTAGGATGACAGTGTGTGCCTGGCAATTGTGTAAGATTGTGTATTAGTCTCTGGGCCTACGTACAGCTTTCCGGAGCTAAGATGTGCAAGAAAATAACAAATATCCCATCCTGACCATCCTGTACAGTCCCATACATAGGTTCTATCCTCTCCTTTAGTTCACTAAGTAGTGTGTTCTTCAGGGTATTGTGCACGCATGTGTATGATATGATGCATATATATGGTTTAGACTGCTACACTGTATCTAAGTCCGTGGTCTAGGGTACGTGTACTTTTTGTTTAAAATCTTTACAGTCGCTCTAGGCCTAATGTATTACAAAATCACAACTGATAGTGATATGTCTCTGATGTATTGTTAGTTTGCATTCACAAGTGACAATCTAACTAAAATAACTAAATTTCCATGAACATGTGAATTATAAAAGTTAATGTAAGACGTCCCACTCTCTGTATATCAATTTTAAAAAAAATGATGAGGCTAAGTAATAAATTTTCATTTTTTCCCCCCGAGTCAACAAATAAATGCACTGTGAAAATTCCAATTCCATGTAGATAGATATATAATTATATGCATATGTAACGTAGATAACGTTGGACGCTATAGGGTACATTACGAAAAAATAGCAGAAATGTTTGTTTGTATGACTGTCTCCGGAACTCAAATACTCGAGTTTACATTCCCAGCTAACACAAAAAGACCTATTCTTCTCTTGGTATACAAGTTTACAAGGATGAAGAAGAAAGAAACGAAACGAAAAGAAAACGCCGCTATCTGTATGGCGGTATATAAATCGTTTAGTTATTTTTGCGATAATTGCTCTATAACATTTGACAACTCATGATCATGTATAACAAAACCACGAAAACGGTATAGTTATCCGTCGTAGTATGCGGTGGTTTATTATGTAATAGATCGTATGTACTGCATTCAAATGTGTATACACGTTTGTAATGCCTTAGCTCGTCAATTGCCTTACACATGACCAGTATAACAAAAGAGTGTACTCTCGGGGTTTCCTGTTACCTAGCCTAGACCGTTGAGTCTAAACTAACTTTTATTTTACTATTACAAGATATTTCCGTGTCCCCGTCGTCGGCTTAAGTACCTTTAAGTACCTCGTTTTACAATACCCAGCCAAATATCTTTGATTTATTTCAAACAAACACAGTTATAGCGTAAACGCAAGTTATTTCTTCGCTCTATTTATATGTATTTGAAAAACGTTTTACAAAGTACAAACCTTCCTGACTACGTTCATGCAAGTAATGTTATCTGAAAACCAGAACAATGCTAACACTTGGCAAATTTCTGAAGCGTATAGATAGATGGTATCAACTTAGATATGACGTTTTTTCACACGTGAGATATTTATATCGATCTGAAGATCCGTGCTAACAATTCAGCGTCGCTCCAAAGTTTCATATTTTATTTCTATTAAACACATATACTGCCACTATCTTGTTATTTGATACAACTTAAGCTAACAGGTCTGTCCGGGACACCGTGCTTGTCGATGGGGAACAGGTGTTTGTGCACGTAATCGAACTGTCGAGTGCTTCCATGGAAACCATCTCGTTCATCAATATTCATTGCCGAATTAGTCACCCTGTGCTAGATGCAAGACTGAAAGCGTTTGTCAGACCACACAATATTACAGTCGTGTTCACCGTTTAGGCTAAAAATAGGTTAGGTACATTTGTAGGTAGTAGTGGACATTTTATTTTCCCTCATTGTTATGTAATCTTTACAGTGTATACAGAGAAAACACTGATTGTTGCACCAAATGTCCCCCTACTAAATAAGGTCCTGGTCTGGACTCATTTCCAAATGAATCCACTAGTACTCCGAACGAGGGCTACAGTTGTAGCTACGCCCCTTTTGAAAGTATGAACATTAAATCCAGTTCACAACCTGCGCGTCTTATAACACAAGGTGAATATCTTGTCCGGGACATTTCCATGGAAGTAAACTCGAAAATTTGAACATAAAAAAATAAGTTTTTCACTTGACATTTTTAATTTCTGCACGGATTTGTTCAAGCCGTTATATCTCGGCCTGTTGATGTGTCATCGTCCTACCTGTGTGATTTAAAAATGCATAGATGGGTTACTAAAACAGCAATCAGTTTATTGGTTACCCGAATAACTTATAAAATTAGATGATAATTAAATGCCAGGTATTGTTTGACATTTTTTATTATAATTGATATATCCGAAACTTTTTGGGAAAATATCCATGTCTGTATGTGATTTAAATAAATCAGCATCGTCTATATAGACAATTGGTCACGCACATGCAGCTATATTATCATTTAGTAGCTGTTGATAGGGCGTTAAACGCCTTGCAACTACGCTCGCTGCAGAGCGTACGTAAGTGAGCGTAACCTCTGGAGTATCGAGTATGGAAATTGGATAAAAAGAAAATGTATCTTCCCGCAGAATTTCCCTGCGATTAGTAACATGTTTCGGGGGATTTTGTCCAAATATATTAGAAGATATAGTGTATCATACAATACGTTGGAAATAATATAAATGATATACTCCGGCTATAACACGAATCAAATAGCAACATTTACAACAAGTTGGTCCTCGTGTTTAAACATCGTGACCGTTGAGCTAGTGATCTCTAATAGGAGTAATTACCCGTGACCTTGTTCAGGAAACGTGTTATCGTCCTCTTGTAGCCCAGTGATAGTATCAGTTACTTATAAAGATGGGTGTCTTATAACACTGACTTGCCTGAAGTCCTGATGTATAAAGTAAAAGAAAACAAATTTTATGATAACTGCCTTGTTACTGTAGTTAGTTTTTCCCTGTATACTATTATAAAGACAAGGCCCGTAAATCATAACAGGGATGTTGTCTGCTGTGACACCCAGACAAGGCCAGTATATCATAACAGGGATGTTGTCTGCTTTGACATCCAGACAAGGCCAGTATCATAACAGGGATGTTGTCTGCTGTGACACCCAGACAAGGCCCGTATATCAGACCAGGAGTGTTGTCTGCTGTGACAACCAGACAAGGCCCGTATCATAACAAGGGCGTTGTCTTCTGTGACATCCAGACAAGGCCAGTACATCAGACCAGGGGTGTTGTCTGCTGTGACAACCAGAAAAGGCCCGTATCATAACAAGGGCGTTGTCTGCTGTGACATCCAGACAAGGCCAGTATATCAGACCAGGGGTGTTGTCTGCTGTGACACCCAGACAAGGCCCGTATATCAGACCAGGGGTGTTGTCTACTGTGACAACCAGACAAGGCCCGTATCATAACAAGGGCGTTGTCTGCTGTAACATCCAGACAAGGCCCGTAAATCAGACCAGGGGTGTTGTCTGCTGTGACATCCAGACAAGGCCCGTATCATAACAGGGATGTTGTCTGCTGTGACATCCAGACAAGGCCAGTATATCAGACCAGGGGTGTTGTCTGCTGTGACAACCAGACAAGGCCCGTATCATAACAGGGGTGTTGTCTGCTGTGACATCCAGACAAGGCCCGTATCATAACAGGGATGTTGTCTGCTGTGACATAAAGACAAGGCCCGTATATCAGACCAGGGGTGTTGTCTGCTGTGACAACCAGACAAGCCCGTATCATAACAGGGATGTTGTCTGCTGTGACATCCAGACAAGGCCCGTATATCAGACCAGGGGTGTTGTCTGCTGTGACAAGCAGACAAGGCCCGTATCATAACAAGGGCGTTGTCTGCTGTGACATCTAGACAAGGCCCGTATATCAGACCCAGTATGTTGTATGCTGTGACATTCAGACAAGGCCCGTATCATAACAGGGATGTTGTCTGCTGTGATATCCAGACAAAGCCCGTATATCAGACCAAGGATGTTGTCTGCTGTGATATTCAGACAAGGCCCGTATCATAACACGGATGTTGTCTGCTGTGACACACAGCTAGGCCCTTATCATTCCGAGGAAGCTGTCTGCTCTGACAAGCAGAGGACGCGTTGAAAATCTCGGGAGTACCGGTCATAGCGGGGATGTTATCTCTTGCGACAACCAGAGAAGCCCCATGCAGGTCACAGCGGGGATGTGACAGCCTGGCAAAGCCCGTATCATAACTCGGATGTTGGTTGCTTTAACAACCAGAGATCGCCCCTTTCATTCCGGGGATGCTGTCTGCTCTGACAACCAGAGGAGGCTTTAACAATCTAGGTAGTTCTGGTCATAGCGGGGATGTTATCTCTTGCGACAACCAACGAAGTCCGGGTCGTTGTGGGAATTGAGTTTCTTTAAATGCAATTAATTGCGTGTGCGCTTCGAATCGAGGCCGGCGTGTGTTACTGGTTTTCATTGACTTCGTTAAACCTAATAAAACGCTAACCAAGTCCCTTGTAGCTTGGGCCGTTTTCGTTTATTGCTATCCAAACGGTTGAATCGGTGGGACCACAGTTGTTCGTTTATGAAATAAGGTCGGACCTAGTAATCTGATGGTGCTTTAAGGCGAGCGTTGAAAAAGCCTTGCAAGGCCTGCATATACCCGAAAATGTTACATTCTAAAACAGACGAACCGGTTGTTCCGCATTACCGAACAAGCTCTCTAGGTGATAAGGGCAAGGGAGGCAACTCGTAAAAATAAGCCTACCCGAATCGCGAAAGTTGGTGACTTCGTAACTGAATTTTCTCCGTAAAACATGTACATTGTACATGTAAGCTTGAATGGAAAACATGCGTCACAAAAATAACTACTGCAGACTTTCGTAGGGCTATTTAAAGTTTGGTAATGGATAGAGATTTCAAGTGTTGATAGGGACGCAGCAGTGACAACTGTACAGGCGTTTTCTGGGGGAGGATTTATTTAACAGGCTACCAGACTGAACGGCAGAAAACATCAATTTTGCTATTTGATCCATACCACAGTTTCATTTACCTATTACCCTAGTGAGTCATTTCTCATCGTGTTATGAAAAAATAACAGTGAGACATTACATATAAAAATTAAAAATTAAAAACAAATCCATGTGTCAATTTGACAAAATGTATTTTACGCATGACCTGGGCAAAAATAAAACCCCAATTAAAACAACAAGCGTGTATTTTTCTCTCACACCAGGAAAAATATGAACATTATTGTACAGTCCATATGGATCTGCACCATAAACGTTTTTAATGACGGGTGAAATATCATAAACGTGTTGTAGTGGCAAGATAACTGTTATAGGCTTAAATAATGGTTTTTGACTTACCATGTAAAATATTCGGTTTCTATGATGGAGAAGAAAATGAAGTGCCTTTTAAAAGCCGTATGTAAAATACATGTACGGGATAAACGGGCAATGTAAGGTATGCTAGTGTGTTTTCATGTAATTGATATTAAACGAAACAACAATATAAACATATTTGCCCAAAGCACGATAGAGACCTTTCAATAAGCATTCGGCTTTGGGTCTATCTTTCAAATATTTATCACCAGATCTAATTAAGAACAGGGACAAGATGGCAGGCAAAACCAGGCGCTCGGAAAGTTGCCTTGTCTGTACGTTTTTACTGTGGTTATCACACATAATGTATTTTAAAGGAGGGTTAAGAATGGTTGTTGTTTTATTTACATTTGTTTTAATCCGTATTGGGATCTTCGTTTTACGTTTCCGGGTTTTTTTCTTTTCTATTTTACAGACATGATGGAGATGCGACTAGTTGGTCTGATGATTTTGTCCAGCATGCTCCTAGGTAACGGTGAGTATATGTTATTATTTTGCAACAGTTGTGAAGCGCCCTATCTATATCAAATTGCAGCGAAAGCACCCTAGCACCTATCTTCGATACTCTGCACCGGATTGGTCAGGTTTTTAACTTGAAACCTATCAAATAGCTAAGCGGGTGCGTTCGTTTTGATCATGCTCTATTCCAGGGTTGAACGAAAGTAGATGCATAGAGGATAGATACAAGTGTAATGGTTTCCCGTTGAAAACTAAATATTTTTCACGATTGAGAAGACTGGTTTATTGTTCCTTACACATTGTCACAGTCATATTTTCCCTTACACATTGTCACACTGATATTTTTTTATATTTCACTGATGAAAATGTTAAAAATGAGGAAGGTATAGATATTGCGGTTTTTAGATGTTTTGACAGTGATCATATTGAGTGATGGTAAGAACGTGCTACCCTAAGTTGTGAAGGACTTTCAGCTGATTGAAGTTGTATTTTACCCCGCGAGTGAAGTTTTTTTTAACAGTTACGATAATAGGCACATGATGGAAAAATAACTGTATTATTTGTTTTCATACCAGTGGACGCACAGGGGACATGCGTCCCTATTGACACAGCACTAGAAGACTTCCAAGTGAAGCGTTTCTTCAAAGAAAGCGATACAGGTTTTGAGAAGTAAGTAAAATGGTCAAACATAGGGTGCTGTGGTTAGCCAAATCATGTAAATACTTTTATAAATTGGCCGAAATGATGCCGAAACCATCATCAAACTAATAGCTACATAAAATAACTAGGGAACATATTTCAAATACCGGAAAGAGTCTGGCACCATGAATTGTAGAAACAACTTAAGAGTGTACGAACGGTTAACAATAATTTAAATGACAAAAATCCTAATCATCAGTTTATATATGGTGACTTGTATACGCCAGGGTTATTCCCTGCTTCCAATTTTATTCCTCGTGTTTATGTATAATAGCTATGAAATTTTACACCCGTGAAATTAAACATCTTGCTGCCGTTATGCAACAGGGTTCTGCCCTGTGTCAGTTGTATCATTGATGTTCATTGTGATAGATATGGAAATTTACGCCCACGAATTTAAACATTTACATGTATACAATATCAAGAATATGCTGGCAGCCGCCTGGTAGGGTATTGTAGCTCTTGTGTTTATTTTACAGTGGTTTAAGTTGCTCCTGGACGCTTAGGGCTGTCAATAACGAGAGTACCATTGCCTACCAGATCACGAATATCAACCTGGGTATTGATGACCTTCTCAATGTCTATGCAGGTGATGTACCGATTTATTTTTTGCGACTGTTTTTGTTGATTCAAGATGGTTTTAAGCAGTGGTCATATTGTATCACAAATATCTTTAATGAGTGTCATTTTCTAAGTTCAATATGGAGAAGAAGGATGTTTTAAATTCCGTGAAAGAAACTTATGACATAATTTGCAGAGGAAGTTGAGGTCAAAATGCATTGTTACTTGACCTCATAGTTAGAAGATTGACCAATGAAATAACGTCTAGAATGTTACCAACTAGTGATAGCCAAAAAAGTCGTCCACCTTTGAGCAGTTTTTATCCAATGAGTTGAGAGTGAGGAAAGTTATAGTGCTTGTTGGAGAAGTGTATTTTCTCCAGATATTTAAGTCCATTAAAGTCCTTAAGCCGACCATGCGTTCACGTACTATTAACAGGACCACATATAAAGAACAGTTCGATTTATACTGAACCATTATCATACTATTAAATGTAAATGCTTGTTCACATGGAATGTTGTAGGAACAACCACATCTGACCCTAATGTGTTGGTCAATCATACTGGTGTAGGATCGTCACAGAATGTAGCCAGTGTAGACACACCAAACATCCTTGTGACGTTTGAAACAGGAACCGTTGCGCAGACAACTCGACAGACTTTCGAAACTTTTTTCATTGCAGGATCAGACAGATGTAAGTTTCGTTGAATTTAAATAGTTGCTAACATGCTCAGTTGTTTTTAACAAAAACCTTTTTGCTGGATTTAGGTTTGCCGGATTTAAGAAAATTATCTATAAAATTATCTATAAAATCATACGTCGGTGATATCATGATTACGATTTTGAGAGCTTTTTATTAGTAAACAAACATAAAACAGACAAATAATGAGTTGAAAATCGTTTTTTTGCAATTTTAAAATGTATACGAATGAGAAAGTGATATCCAATTTTTGTAAATATTTCCAGCCGGAGCTGTATCGTGCGTGAATCAGACCCTAATAGCTACTGCTGATTCACAGCTTTTGACGTCTCCCTCATTCCCTGGCCTGTATCCAACGTAAGTAGTAGTTGTCTAGTGGTAGGACGCGGGTTCCTGACCCAGGGGTTGGGGGTCTGAGTCACAGCACGGCACTGTGCAAGTTACTTTACTCCGCTTGTTCCAGTCTACTCAAGTGTAAATAAGTAAGTGGTTTGGCAGTGTTGGAATTGTTGAAAGCTAGCTGTGAACGCCTTAATGGCAGTACCGGTTGTTTCACAGGGAGTTGAGAAAGATATTGGCTGGTTGCAAAGGCCCTATAACCACGGTTAATATCATGTGAATCGCTTTGAGACCACTTACGACCTAGGTTGTGATAAAGTAGTTTAGAAGAACCTCGAATTATTATCACTTTGATTATTTAAGTTTTTCTCACGTCTTCTGACGAAACAATAACGCTTCCAAAATGAACATTCATATAAAGGGAAATCACTCTCTATTTCTTGAAGACTCGTTATTGTGTCATTGCAGTTACGTATGTGAAGGAATGTTTTATCTTCACAAAGGGAGACCACTTACTGTTTAATACAGAATAGTTATTGCGTTATTTCAGCTATCACTGTTATGCACACAACACACCGCTAAGGATCGGTGCTGTTGTAAAACATGTTTTCAATCACATCTTTATTTATCAGGTCCGAGCAATGTAGTTGGACCATCTCAGCACCAGAGTCTGCTACTCTTGAACTGACATTTTCAATGATTGACATTGAGGTGGGGGACTCGCCGGACATCTGTAACTATGACAGACTCGTTGTTTATCTGCGTAAGTATTGATAGGACAACTCTTGCAATTATCACAAAATTTGACAATGTGCGAAAACTGTTAAAGCGGTGATTGATATCCACGGATTTACAAGAAATGCAAACACAATTAAATTGGTTCTCTGTTTATATCGACGTGATTTGAATTGCGAACGGGAACAGTATATTATGGACAATTGATCATCTTAGATTAGGTATTGCGTAAACCTTCATTTCAATATAGCTAGAGTGGGTTTACTTGTATGTTTTAAATGTTTTTTCTAGTTCCTTCTATTTTTGTTGTAAGCATCCGATTATGCCTAGATTCAGATTCAGACTAAAACTTCTTTATTGTTGATTGTGTTTTAAAACACATTGGAGAAAAACATAACATATGCAGTATTTACAAAACAACACAAGACCATGGTATGATAGTACAGCATTACACAATGCTATACATATACAGTATGAAAAGTAGTCTTGCATCTACATGTACTATTATATTAAAATCAAAACGTTATATGCAAGACATTTAAAAGACTGGGGTGGCTAGTGGATCTGAAGAGTTGGAGAAAGAGGTAGAGGGACCGGAGGTTGTACTGAAGTCACACCCCTTTTCAAGTTGACCAGTTCATCATGTCATTGTGCCTTTCTAATTTATGACTATTGTAAATACGCATTAGATCTCTTTTTCAGTCTTCGAATACCAACTGGATATGTACTGTACGGGAAATTTACTTTTTATTCTGATAAACATATACATATATTTATTATATCCAAAGAAACGTAAATATCTTATAACAGTTTTTGATAAAATTTGTCTCATATTGTAACAGACTTTTTTCTTGATCAGTGTTATTGGGAGTGGATAAAAAACATATCAAAATGTATCAGTTGGGAGAAATGGAAAATGTTTCAAAAAGGGGAGGAAATAATCGGACGTTTTTGTGCGGAAATCCACAGCAGGGCTTTGCTTTGATAATGATAAAGGAAAAATATTTCTCTCATCACGACCATATCAAGGAAAATGAATTTATAGGTTACATGAAGCGTACTGTTTTTCATCTACATTATTATGTTGGAGTATACTAAGTACTATCTTTTCCAATAAGTGATACCTTTTACATGCTTAGCCGGCCAAAGGGACAGCCCGGAATTACTGGTGTGTAGACGTAATATTTGGGTCCAAGAGACCCACACCATAGCAAATAACCAGGTTCAGCTTGACTTCGAGGGGGACGATTCGGATTCGTATGGAGGATTTGTGTTAACTTACAGAGCGAGTAAGTACTGATGTAAATTATATTTTGAGGGCGTTTTAGTTTGCTAGAAAAAATGAAATGATGTGCTGAGTTTATACTGTAACGGAAATGAATAAAAGCATGAAAAAATGCTTTTGTAAATAAAGAAATTGTCACAGATCATTACCAGTCTTATTTGATATTTCTTTGGTACTTCCAGGTAAATAAAGTCAACTGTATATCATGTTTTCTTCTTGCTTCAGTTATGAATTAAATACTGTATTTTTATTTTACTTTTGTTATCTTGATATAAGAACTGTACTAATCCGTTTTATTTTATTTTACTTTTACTTTTGTTATCTTGATATAAGAACTGTACTAATCCGTTTTATTTTCATGTGATTTCAATTAATATTTGTTAATTGCGTCAATACATACACAGTACATTCGTCATAATGGCGCAAATGTACTGATTCTCGGCACAATGGCATAACAAGCGTTATGCATATACACAACTCAATGTTATTCATCCCTCCTATACGTATTTGTGTGATGTTTCCAATGGTAGTTTGAGGTAACCGTCGGTACGCTCACTTACGTTCTCTGCACCCCTGGAATATGTCACGACAAAATGGAAGTCTCAATATGCACCAAATTGTGGGTAACACAAGGTCTCAATATGCACCAAATTGCGGGTGAGACAAGAAGACTAGTTTGATCCTTTGATGTACATCAACAGCATCTCGCAGTCGACTAACGGTAAATTTGACTTGCTTGAAGTCGGGTGTCGCTCCTCGGTAATATTCAAAGGACAAATATTTGCAAAGCGATTGTTTAGGTTTTTGTTACCCGAGACCAATCAAATAGTTAGCCGAGTGCCTTCAATATGGCATTGGTATAATCTAGGGTTGCAGAGAGCGAAAATGAGCGGAACACCTGGAGTATCCAGGATGGTGACATATAAGCTGTCCATAGTATGAGATTTCGTTATGATGACTATTATAAATCCATTTTAGCCCTATTTTGATATTGTCGCCAAATGCCCGAAATCCCGTAACAAACAAACAGGCAATAAAGATTTTGTAATTGTAAATTGTACATGAATTGTTTCAGTTCTTCCACCTCCAACAACAACTACTGCGCCACCCACAGGTTAGTTCTAACAGACGTTTAATGTAAGTCGCATCTTTGTCAACAAGTCGCACGTTTCTGTCTCCGCAATCGTAAGTATTGTCATATGCACGTTGTGATTTTTCTTTTATAGATTATAAAATTACGTTCTAGTTAGTTCATGTTTGTTACGGTCAAATACCCTTGCTCTCTATTTGTATGCGTTTAAAACGATAAAGTGTTTATATTTGATGCTGACTTTTTAAAGTAAAACGTACACACAATGATCTGCATGCGCTTTCCACTTTATTTGACTACTGTACTTATAATTATGGTGATGGGTAATATTATTTCATATGGCTTGCTTTCATTGAATCGCCGGGCTAGAATTTAGGTGATCATTTGTATGTGTTTTTTACATGGATAGCTAAAATTATAAATTTGCTTTTGCAGACAAATCTCCTGTATCCAGGACATGACTATCTGATATTGCCACGAGAAACACATTTGCTTTGAAATAAGATGTTATATCATCGACATGATTTATGTGTTTGGAATATAACATGAATTCATATTCAACCATTAACTAATTTTTACTCAGAAATATTTTCTTAAATGTCATTTATCATTAAATTCAAGCCCTGTAACAAAATGATTTCATACAGATTGATTCATGCGTCTTGCCGTTATAAAGGGATATTTAATTTGACTGACTTAGTCATGCAACCTTATATTTATATAAGGTTGTCTGAATTACACGTTGTTTATTTGTTTGTTTACACTCAGCTTCACGTTCTATGGTTAGAAATTTTTCATTGCTTGATTAACAATTCGGCGTTTTTATTGAAACATTAATTTGCATGTTTGCATTCTCACTCTATTGACAGTAACTAATATATTTCCTTTGTAGACTCCCATTTTATTCTTGATTTTATAGATTGTTATATAATGTATAATCATAGACTTTCTCATTGAAAATGTAATGCTCATTACCCGTTCCTGCTTTTGAACTTCGCAGGTATATTATAATCACTTTCTGACTTCCGTTCGATATAATTTATCGGGTATTTTGCATTGGAGCTGAGCTTTTCCTCTCTGGGTTCTACCTCGTCTCCTAGCAGAATGATGGTTTACTTTCTTACCATCATTCGAGGGTGCATACATCCATGAATAAAAGGTTAAAGGTACGTCTTGTGTTCTAGTGATATATAAACATGATTTTACCATATATTGTCATATTTGTGTTGAAATGTATTTTTAGAAAGTTGATATTAAATGTTGATGCTTTCCCTACAAAATACGTTTAAAAAGATGGAAACCTTTCTTAGAAGTTGAACCTGGTTTAGTCTTATTAATGCCGTGTATTTTTTCCACATTGATCGCAAAAACATTATAAAAATATTGAACACATATGGAAAGGATGTCTGTTGTATTCTATTTTGTAAGTGAGGTGTATACACTTTATGATGATAGACTTTTGAACATCACGTCCTTAGATAACCTTGCTTGTTGATAGGACATTAAACTCTGTAAAACCAACCTGCCAAACTTGCAACAGAGATTTAACATTTGATATCCTGGCTCCAAATGTCGACCCAACACTTATTATTTATCTGATGCCCCAACAACTTTGTAGCATTTTGATAAATGGTTCTGCTAATTTGTCAAGAGGCCAAAAACAATTACATTTCGTAATCTGTACGATTTTAGAACCCTCTCTCTCTCTCTCTCTCGCTCTCTCTCTCGCTCGTTTAGTGTATTTATATGACGATGTGTGTGTATGAAAGTGTGGATTTTGTGTCATAAGTAGGTGTGCCTTCGTATGAACAGTGGATGTTTGTGGAAATTGATGTTCATATATAATTGTCATATTATGTATTTATGTGTTACATGTGAGGAGAACAACACGTAGTCAATGGTTGTTTGTAATCCTCGTAAAACAAAAAAAATTAATTATATCGATTTCACCCTTATGATTTCAGAGAGTACACCGAAAACTGACCGTCATGGATGCAACCATGGACATACAGGATATGAAGAAGAGAACAGTAGCAACAGTGATCCTAAAAGTGCCGGTCTTAGTGATGAGGGTGACTCAGATCAGTAAACTTTTGCCATGTCTGGTTCCCACGTACTGTCACTGAACTGGTTTTATGACCTACTTGATACTTCTACATGCTGTCTTCTGGAATGATATTTTCTACTTCACTCAGCTGTTAAAGTACTTGTGTATGTTGTAATCCAATAAATACTCTGACGTATGTTTGTGCTTGTCCTGTTTGTCAAATACCACTTAAACAACCAATAATACATGCTGTTGTAAATTTGTTGACTCAGACTTGACTTCCCGTCTATTTTAAGCATATGTGTAAAAATTACCTTTATGTAAAAGTTTTAATACCGGATTAGTTACTGTTCCGTCTTTCTTGCACGACTACAAGGTATTGCCGAATCGCGGTTGATATCATTTATAATATCCTTCGCTACTGTCAATAATAGAAATATTTGTGGTTTGTTTGTGGTAAGCACTACTCGAATACACTACATAAGCACGCTAAGCTCGGAAATAGAAGCAGTCGCCGATTTCGTCACCGGTACACCTTATCGCGGCACATATACAGGAGAAAATGACCATGCAAAGAAAAGTTGGTATGTATACCTAAATATATTTATTTAATGCATTCTTTAAATGCTTTGATACTTAAAAAGTGCAAAGACAAAATTATATAAATAATACATAAATTTATAAAAGCTTCTCTTTTTTAAAATATAATTGATACATTACGTAGACACAAAGAAATAAGTAGTGTATATGGATTGAAAGAAAATGAGACCAAAGTACAACTTATGTGCATTTTTAGGTCACCTGAGACAAAGTCTCAAGTGACCTATTGCGATCGCCTTTTGTCCGTCGTGCGTCCGTAAACAATTTGCTTTTTCGACTTCTTCTCCAAAACCCCTGAACCAATTTCAATGAAATTTTGCAGAAACCTTCCATGGCCAAAGGTCAACAAAAATAGATGCCGGTTTGGTCCCCGGCCCCCAGGGGCCTGAGAGGCGGGGCCAAAAAGGGGCAAATTGACTGAAATTTCAAAAATCTTCTTCTCAAGACCCAGATATGGTAGAATCAAACACTCTTCATAGATGGAAGGAACTTAAGGTGCCCTACCAAAATTGTGAATTTTATGACCCTGGAGTCTCATGTGTACCCCTGGGGAGGGGGTGATATTTACTATAGTTTATATAGGGAAATCACATTTTGGACCAACATTTGTTTAATTTTCTTTGGAAGTAATTCAATTTGGGTTAGCATTATCAGTATTGTATAGCAGTTTGATGGTATGCACATATAAGCCCTGACTGACCCCCCAGGGCTGATGGGTGGGGCCAAAAAAGGTTGAATTGACTGAAATTTCAAAAGAAGGGGGGAGGGGCAATGGTTTATAATGGCAAACGATACTTTGAATATTACATGTTAATAACTTGATTGGAATTATAACCCTGAGTTGACAGTTTGATACTTTGAAAATTTTGAGCCAGCCCTACCCCCAAGGGCTGTACGGTGGGGCCCAAAGAAGTCCGTGTGCTAAAATTTCTTCATTTTCCTTGTTTAGAATCAGAGGTGCTAGTTTCAAATACTTTTTAGTCTTAAATCTGTATGCTAGATATTGAATAAGGTGGTTTTATTGTTTGTTGTCACTGAATAATATTTCTGTTCGTGTTAAAAACAAACTCAACTCTCTGTATAAATATATCAGGTGACCGTTAAGGCCCATGGGCCTCTTGTTTATGTCTTGTTGCACTTATTGTTACATTCATCAAACATGTCAGTCAGATTAGATGGTTTATTTAAATTACAAAGTGGGTTGGTGCAGGAAACGTTCCGTCTGTGTTCTGTGGGTATTCCGGAAGGTTTTCTGTTTATTTTGATGTTTCACTGCTCCTGGTACAGTATTGCCTTTTTGTATATTTGATACTGAGGTTTCATAAAATTTCTTCCAACAATCATTTGTCGTTTTTGTTTATTACCAATTATCAGTAATTTTACATCTTATACTTATTTACTTATACCACAACTCGGATAACCGTTAAGGCCCATGGGACTTTCGTTTTAATTCTGATCACAACACAAGCATTCACACACCTATACATACATATATTTCGACCACAGTACTAGGACTTTCAAGGTTTTATTGAAGAAAATGGTGAAGGTATGGTCGGTTTCTGTCCCCAGTCCTGGTAGAGGGTCGGCTGATACAGAAGGATTGCCTCTGCCTCTGACAACGACGACGACGACGTTGAAATCTATTGTCGTTGGGCGCGTTTTGTCAAAGTTTAAGGTCGTTGTTGCTTTAAATGAGAAGATCTTTTCAGGATCTTCACTTCTGAACAACTATTTTGGATCTTCACGTCAAAGGTCAAGGTTACTGTTACTAAAAATAGGATTTGTTTGTCTACATACTCGGTTTAAAAAAAATGTTTAGACAAAGCTCAGATTTTGTATGTAAGTTGCCCTATAGGAGAATAAACATTCTGTTGATTTTAAGAAATTTATAAGATAAGTGAATAGTCTGGATGGAAGATGTCAAAACAAATGATCGCAAAAAACTGAAACGTGCTAGGTTAGTTTACCCCGAGAAGAGAATAAATCTTAATGTTTTTGGGAATGGTCGATCAAAAGTCCAGGACATTCTTACCAAAAAAAGTATGATGTCACATCCGAACTAAAGAATAATCACTAGATTTACGGGTTGCCGTATTGGAGAGGAAGAATATTGTTCAATTTGGTTATGGTTTGTCATAGCCGAAGGTCATCGTGTCTATAATTGAATCGTTCTGATGCTAACTTTGAGGTAACGACTTCCGACTTTAATTGCTATAGCAACAATTTTACAAGCACGTGCACTTCCTAATGAAAATGATTTGTGTATCAACAACGTTCCTGATTTGTTTTCGGTTGACAGACGGCTCTCTCGTTTATTTACTTTATTGTGGTCGAAATATTAAGTCATGTGCATACATTTGTTGTAATAAAGACTTGAAAACCTCGTGATGATCTTCACCAACCCATAGAAATGTCTCTATTTATCAAATATTCAACTTTTATCTGATATTATATATCTAATTACCTTCTCTTGTCTCAGAAGAAACCTGCACCCAGCTAGAAGAAACAGGACCTTGTCTGGCGTATTTCAGAAAGTTTACATATGATGCGGCGAAAAAGACATGCAGAGAGTTCATTTATGGTGGCTGTGGTGGGAATTCTAATCGCTTTGACTCTTTGGAGGATTGCCAAGCCAAATGCCAGAGCAATAGACTCGATGGTAATTTATTTTGTATGTCATGATTTGGTTCTAAACGTTTCAAGTTAGCTCATTCATTGATAGCACTTTAAATATTTTTGCTTTTTTTATAGCCGGATCTCGGCCACTTCTCGCTGACCATATTGATACGCAAGGCGAAGTAAAGAATGGTACGTGAAGCTTGCAATTTTCAAGTTCTAAGTGAATGTTTAAGCAGATAGACAACGTCTAGTGAAAACATTACGGTCATGATTTCCTAGGTTGTGCATCTTATTTTACGTTGACAAGCGTTCGTAGTATTTCTATAATTGTTTTAGTGTAATGTTACTGGGATAGTTTAAAGTTAATTTGCGGATTCCGTGTTTTAAATCGGTTAATGTATGGTCAAATGTTTTAACTTGTCATTTATTGAAATTGTAGATATCTGCAACTTATCCAAAGAAACTGGACCATGTCGGGGATTATTTAGCAGATTCGCCTATAATGACGTTACACAAAGTTGTGAAGAATTTGTCTATGGAGGCTGTGGAGGAAATGCCAATCGCTTTGACACCATGGTGGACTGTGAAACACAGTGCTTTCCAAATTATGAAGATGGTATACATATTTAATCTTAGTTTTAATGTTACACTTGGTATAACTAAATTTATTTGATTCAACATATCGCTGGGATTTGTATACGTTGACAAGTGATCCTAGTTTTTCTATTTGTTTTTTAGTTTAATGTTACTGGGATAGTTTAAAGTTAATTTGCTGATTCCATGTCTTAAAATCGTTTTATGTATGGTCAAGTGTTTTAACTAATCATTTTTTGAAATTGTAGATATCTGTAACTTACCCAAAGAAACTGGGCCATGTCGGGGATTATTCAGCAGATTCGCCTATAATGACGTTACACAAAGTTGTGAAGAATTTGTCTATGGAGGCTGTGGAGGAAATGCCAATCGCTTTGACACCATGGTGGACTGTGAAACACAGTGCCTTCCCAATGATGAAGAGGGTATACATATTTAAACTTAGTTTTAATGTTACACTTGGTATTTTTAAATTTAATTGATTCATCATATCGCTAAGATTTGTGTCCTACAGTTATGTTTTAACAGTTAATTTTGAATTCAAATTCAAACCAGATATTTCAGGATTTGAGATTCTTTCATTATTATGTCACTTGGTTTTAAAGGCGATACTATTTACACACAAGGCTACATATGGGCAAGAAACGATACATAGGGGATAAATACATATACTGCGCATTTATTTACTTATAATTATTATCTACTGCTCATTTATCGTAGCTTATCCCTATAGATTACAACGGAAATATCGATTCGAATGCTTTATCTTCTATCTAACCCAGATCGTTTCATTCAATTTCGTTTTCAGTCATTCTTCCCGGTTTCGTTTCGCCTACTTTCATTCAATACCATTCATGTTTTCATGTTAGAAAAACATGTTTCGTTCCGTTCTCGTTGTGTTTCGTTCCGTTCCGTTAAGGCAGTGTTTCATTCCATTTGCATTGCGTTTTCATTCCATTGCGTTCGTCAACTGAAACGCTGACACTCCAGTAGTAGTCAACTCGTAATTTTGATGAATTGTCAGTAAATTACTCAACATTTTTATCACAATTTTTAAACAGCTAATTTGGTGTATTGGAAAAAAATTGGCTATGCGTTGCGATAAGGAAGAAATATTACAAATGAGCCATAGACTCGTAGTTCTAGGGTGAAATAAAACTGAAATAAATATGTTGACAGTTAGTTGCTCCACACTTTATTGTGTATATAAGGAAAAGAAACATGAAAATCGCTTGTCTGAATTGTTTGAAAATAAACATTTCCTTACTATAAAGTTTACAACATTTTTAGGAGAGGATTTATTCACCACATCTTGTTTATATTGGATAATAAATGTCCACTTAGGTGATGGCAGATTTATAGCAGTTACATTCAAGTGAATTCAGATATAAATCATCGTATTTTATTTTAACTTTCCATCTCACATACCACAGTTAAATACAAATAATGACTGCCGTTCAAATAGTGGAATATATTTGATGCGCATGTTTTACTGGCGAAGTAGTTTTTGGTGTTTCACGTTTATGGATAAATAATGTTGTAAGCCTCACATGTACGACATGGTCACGCATTGAGATCCAAGCTTAATCAAAAGAATGTTGTTCTTAATTCGTAATATTTGAAGCCTTAGTGATCCATATGTTCCAAAATCCGGAGTTAGAAACGTAGGACAAGTATCCATGTGTTTTATTGACTGGTATTGACTTTATTAAATTGTTTCAATGTTTCAAAGAGTATAAATCAATATTTGGCTCATAAACAATCGATGGAGGACCAACCTAAAACCACATTGGCGATCAGTTATATGTTTGCTTTGCGTCTCAAAAACAAAATGTATTAAATCTTTGACCAGATCATATAGACACAGATCTAGAGTAATTGACAACTTCGGAAACACCATCTTAAGAAAGGAAATGACTTTGGCCTTTTTCTGAAACTGGTAAACGAGTTGAGCCCAATATGTTACCGACATACCATTAGTACATGTAGCCTTAAATTCAGGGATACATCAAGTTTTAAATGCTTTTATAAGGTCTAATTTTGCGTGTTGAGTTGTTGCCTTCTCAAAAAGAGACAAGCACATCTAAAATGTCCCTACATACGCTATATCTTCATAAACCTCCTCCGACCTAAGTAAGGAAGACTTAATGATTTTACCCTGTTTCTCCTTAATGTCATTATGCTAAAGGTCGAACCAAAGAGAAACATCAAATGTGGGGGACCAAGGACAGTCCGTGATAACCTGATAATTACCGACGAATGTTGTCGGGAATACTATGATTTTAATCAAATCTTCAATAAATACTATTTCCGGTCCCGCACTCAAAATTAAGTCATATGCTGTAAACAACAATCATTTTATTTCATTTTCAAGATGGATGTGGTTTGCCACTGGTCACAGGACCTTGCCGGGGAGCTATCCAGAAATATGGATATGACACAGTTAGTAAGGCATGCAAGGAGTTCATGTATGGCGGCTGCAGGGGTAACGGAAATCGATTTGATTCGATGGAACTGTGCGAGAACCGATGCGAACCGACGCAAAGTAGGTTGTTTTCATCCAATCCGACTTACCACACCATATAATGAAGTGACGTAAATGTATGTTAAATAAAGAAATATGCATTCACGTTTGTAAAATGACTTGATTGGTATTTTGTTATTGTCATGTTTTTTTTAGGAACACAATATGAGGATATTACCCGAATGCGTGCATAAAAGGACCGTGTCGCCTTCGTCCGTCTTCCACTTTTCTTTTAAAAGACTGATATTGCAAAACCACTTAACAGCGATTTTACTAAGATAAGTATTGGGCATTCCTGTCCAATATAATTCATAAGGTCATTATTAGCTCGCCTGGTCCGAAGGACCAAGGTGAGCTTATGCCATACCGTGGCGTCCGTCGTCCGTCCATCAACAATTTCTTTAAACGACTTCTTCTTCTTAACCACTAATCGGAATTTAACCAAATTTGTCCGGAAGCATCTTTAGGTGGTGGGGATTCAAAATTGTACAAATGGTGGATATGACCCCCCTGGGGGTTGAGGGGCGGGGCCAAAAAGGGTTATTTGGCTATGTTGCTTTAAGCGACTTCTTCTCTTAAACTAAGAGATGGATATCAACCATATTTGACTGGAAGCATCCCTAGGTGGTGGAGATTCAAAATTGTACAAATGGTTGGGCAGACCCCCAAGGGGGCTGAGGGGCGGGGCCGAAAAGGGGTTATTTGGCTATATTGCTACAAACGACTTCTTCTGTAGAACCATGCACTGGATATCAATCATATTTAATCAAAAGCATTCATGGGAGGCAAGGATTAAAAATTGTACAAATGGTGGGGCTGACCCCCCAGGGGGCTGAGGGGCAGGGCCAGAAAGGGTTATTTGGCTATATTGCTTTAAGCGACTTCTCTGGAACTAAGAGATGGATATCAACCATATTTAACTGGAAGCATCCGTAGGTGGTGGAGATTCAAAATTGTACAAATGGTTGGGCAGACCCCCCAGGGGGCTGAGGGGCGGGCCGAAAAGGGGTTATTTGGCAATATTGCTACAAATGACTTCCTCTGTAGAACCATGCACTGGATATCAATCATATTTAATCAAAAGCATTCATATGGGAGGCAAAGATTCAAATTTGTAGAAATGACGGGGCTGACCCCCCAGGGGGCTGAGGGGCGGGGCCAAAAAGGGTTATTTGGCTATATTGCTTTAAGCGACTTCTCTGGAACTAAGAGATCGATTTCAACCATATTTGACTGGAAGTATCCGTAGGTGGTTGGGATTCAAAATTGTACAAATGGTTGGGCTGACCCCCTAGGGGGCTGAGAGCGGGTCCAAAAGGGGGCAATTTGGTTATATTGCTACAAACGACTTCTTCTGTAGAACTATGCCAAGGATATCGATCATATTTGGTCAGACATTCATGGGAGGCAGAGATTCAAAATTGTACAAATAGTGGGGCTGACCCCCCGGGCTAAGGTGTGGGGCCAAAAAAAGGTTTTGCTTGGAAATGGTTGAGATCCCCACCATATAACCATATATACAATTGCTGAGTATAAAGAAAAGAATGCACATTTGCTTCCAGGATGGCTCTAGGGTCTGGCCCCACCCTTGGAGACATAGTCCCTGGGTCATAACTTTAAAAAGGTTGAGATCCCCACCCCAAAACTATATATACAAATGCTAGGCATAACGAGACGAATGCAGTCGTGATATTAGAATAGACCCTAGGGTGTGACCGAACCCCTAGGGACATAGTTTCTTAGTCACAGCTTGGAAACAGTTGAGATCCCCACCCCATAACCATTCATAAAATTGCTGGGCATGAAAAATCTAATACAGATATGCTACAAGGATTGGCCTTGGGGTCTGGCATATTCCCTTGATCTCATTTGGAGAATATTATGCCATGTTTGCTATCCAGGTGAGCGATACAGGCCCTGTGTTTAAACTTGTACTCCTGGCGTGTAGGTTAAGGTTTTTTTAAACTTCCACCTGGTGCATTTGATGAAAGTGCAGCTCCTCTTGTAGCTCCAAATATTTTCATCTATTGAATAGCAAATATGACTAGACAATTTGAACGGGACATTTACAACTTCTTAACTTTCTAGAGGGGTCAGTATTAGTAAAAGGTCTGCTCTTGTGGTCTTCGTGTGGATGTGCTTCGGATATTTTGAAATCAAAGATAGCAACCTAGTCGCTTTGTTGGACATCTTTCTAACAATGCTAAATTCCACCTCATCTGTTGAATGCAAATGTCGAACATACGCTACAGTCATTGCCAAGTGTTGATTTCAATCTTTGGATCAAAAAAGAAATCGGAGGACACCCCACAGGTCTAAAGGTTTTGAACACAGGGCTCTTGTTCGATACAATTTCTGGTTTAACGAACATGCTACTTTCTACAGTATTCTTAATCCGCTGAGAGGTTTAAAGCTTTAATGCAAAAATTATCTCTTCTGATCAAGTGATCAAAACACAAGTGTCGGATTTAATTGTCAATATACACAATCATTTGAACAGTATAATAAAGGCTAATAGTAATGATTGCGTTGAAGGTTATGCACATATTTTAGGATGTACGCATGCTCTGAAATATTTCAATACCAAATACTTTAGCACTCTCTGTGTGTTTTCTTTCATTGTATTTTAACTCGTCCTTTTATTCTTGTTAACACTTTATTTGTATGCAATATAATCACAGCTTGTTTTAGACATTAATCTTCTGTTTAAGCAAATAACATTGTACTTCAACTTTTTCATAAGTATATATTGTGTGTTGTTATTATTGCTTTATGACACATTTGTTTTAAACAAACATTATTTGTATTGCACAGTTCATTAAGTGATGTGAAATATGTGTTTGATTAAAGCATGCGCATTTGTCAATTAAGCTCATTAATGTTTTATGCAATGAAAAAAATCAAAATAGCATCGGTAATTTCCTATCGCAACTCAAACAATTTGAGTAATGCTTTCAAATCGAAACGAAATAATACGCGTTTAGATCATTTGGGAAAACTTGTAGCTCATTTGACAAAGCAATTTTGCTTACGCCATTGGTCTTTTTCAGTCGTGCATCGTCCATTAATCTTTTCTTGGCCGGCCGCAATGGAAGCCATCGTGATAATCAGTGTTGAATTTAAACACAAGTTCTTCTGATCGGATTAAGCTGAAATGTTACTGAAATGGCTGATACATTGTTCAGAGAAAGCTTTGTAATTTTGGATTGGATAAGAACGCATACATGGCTGCCAAAGATTCCGTTTTGAAACTCCATTTTGCATTTAAATTGAAATAGTTCTGCTGAATAGATTATGCTGAAAGTAGGTGCAAATAATTAGCACATTTCACTGACAAATTCTTATTTCAGAGATAGCTTGAATTTAATTCGAGAGATCATTATGTTTTGTTGAAACTTACTTGAAATGTTAGTTCATAGTTGTGACCTAAAACCAGTCCATCTTTTATTGTTATTTTCATTGCAAATGTCTGAAAATTTTGTCATTAATAAGGCTGAAATGAAATTATTGTGAGCGTATAGGCCGCATTGGCCCCTTATTTGGTTTAGCTGTTAATATCAGCTTTACTTACATGTATGATGAACCTAATCAAGTTCGGCACTTACTTATCGTACATCCTTATTAAGTGCAAAGTCGACGAAATGTAATGTGCAAAGGATGTTAAACGAAATATTTTGATTTGTGAGCCATATATGTGCAATTGATGATTTTCCCCTCAAATATCTTTTAGTTTGCAGATAACTGGTACCTGTTTATATTCGTTTGAGGTATAGAGTTCAAGCGAATGTCAGTACGGAAGCACTTTTTTGACAGCGTCCATATAATAACACTTATTCTTAATGACATTACGTTGCAGTTTCAATAATAAACATTCCTTCTGTGCTTAATGAAGATATGACAAAATAGTAAACACATTTAAGATATTATTTTGAACTTAATACCCGCTTTATATCTTACAAACATTATGATTGTTTTATAATTTTTGCACAGGTTGTGATATGGTGTCCTGCATCATTCCTATCATCGTTGTTGTCGCCATATTCGGTGTCGCTATAATCATAGCCGTCGTCTTGATCCAGAAACGACGACGCAGTTCCAATACAAAGTATGGCCCAACTGCTGCAAGCGAACCGGGAGATGCAAGCGAATTAAAGAAGGTGTCACTCGATGCCGAAAATGTATAAATCTGAACACTCTGTCACGATGTCACGTGGCTAAAAAGTAAGACAATGGAAATAAATCAGCGCTGAATCCTTGTGTTTTTGCCTAAGATATTTTAATCACATTGCAAAAGATTTTTTTTTAACTCGAACGGAAAAAATGTTGAATATCAAATTATTATGTTTTCTGATTTTAATACAGAGATCAGGGTCTATTTATGAAATCGTTCTCATGTGTGTTCAAGACTATTTTTTTGTTTTGGTTATAAATTAATAATATAATTTTATTTTTGTCAATGATTTTGGAAAAATTGAAAAGATTTAAAGCCATGTATATGTTTTCTTTCGATTTTTACATTTCAGTTTTTGATCGTTTTACATGACTTAAGTTAGTTTCAAGAAAGTTGGTTTGAGCACAGGTTCAATGCGTGAGCATGAGTACGGTTTCATGAATACGTTCCAGATATGCTGTTTATACGCACTGTCATTTACAGATCTGTGTAGCTGTGTAACAAGGCATTTGAATAGCTATAAAAAGGGACCTGTTTGTATGTACTATTTCACTATTTCTTATATCAGTAGGTAACTGTTGCTAGATCTTACCCATGTAGGTGTCCGTCTTTTTAATATCAGGTAACCTTTTTTAATCATCATGCTATTATCTGTTGAATTTTGTTGTTATCGTATGTTCAGCACCATAATGCACCAATGCACTTATACTTTGAAGTTATCTTTTAAAATAATCAAATATAGTCTCCTTCGCAACTTAGAGCAAAATAAAATAAGCATAATAACCATGCTTTTGTTTGCATCAGCACTACTCTTTCGAATCGCACTAGGTGTTTATGAGGTCTAAGACAATACATCACATTTTGATCTTTGTTGGTCACATACTTTCTATAACGTATGCCTAAAATTGTGGATGAACTCCTTATATTTGAGGGAATTCCCTATTCGAACTTTATATTTTTGAATTAAATTGACATGTTTTTGTTTATGTGTATTGCTTTATTTTTATACTTTGTTATAATGATTACGATCGTCGATGATTTGTATAACGTTTAGTGTGATTTTTCCTAAGTACCAAATGATGTGTGTTTTTGAATGATGTTCATTTTTATGTGTAATTATATACAATTTTTTTTTTAATCTGCGAATCTCTTAACTGTTATAGCATAATGTGAAAGCTTGATAGATGAGTGTTTGAGTGTAATTGGGATCTTGAAAACCATACTAGGTGCATGTTCAACGATAAACATTAATCAAAATACAAAAGAAAATCACTGTGACAAACCACATGCAGTAATCGTATATGTAACGAAAATATAGTCCCAATCATGTATGTTATTTGAAAGAAAATATAGATTGCTGTTAAATATTTCAACCTAATACTAATCTATTTTCTATTTTTTTGTCACCTTGTAATCGCTTTTTATGTGTATATTTTGTGTTATTAATGATGTACATGTATAATTGATGTAAGTACATTGGTTACACTGCAAGTGAATTGTTAATTGCGATTTTTTCCTAAGACGTATATTTTATTAATATAAAAATTAACAATGGAAATATGAAAACTTTCTTACCGATTAATTTTGTGTATACTTTCTTAATGGGAATATCACTCATTAATTGAAATCAAAGTATCAATAACTCGCCATCGTTAACCGGAACATATGAATGACAGGAAGGTAGAAACAAACCTGAAAGTCTGCCAAATATTTTGTTTTCGTAACGTAGTAGCTAATTGCTTTTGTTCTCATTTCTGTCCGAAATTATAGTTTTGTGCATTTAGAGGACAATGTATTTAACATTGACAGATGACTCTGTAAACGATTTTGGATACTTAACTAAGGCAAATGTCTCCCTTATACGGCATTAATAGATGTTTGTATTGTAACTGGGGTATGTCAATGCATAAGTTAAAAAGTACGTCAAGGTATATCTTCTCCATTGACTCCATCATGAAATATTTCTTCTCCTTACAGAAATGATCCATACACATATATTCATAAGATGCCCCGATGTATTCTACAGAATTATAGCTGTTAGAAACGAAAGTATTTGAAAAGAAATATCAATACAAATAAGCGAGTCTACGGGGATCACAATTTGGACTGTAAACTGCAAGTCGTGCAGTTAACCAAAATGGCAATGTTGCTCTATGTGAATAGTAAACAACAGCAGCGTGAGAGATGAATACCCTGACAAGGGAGGTAACTATGAAAGAGAGATATCTAGGTGTATGCCTTAACAAGGGAGTTTAATATAAGTTTGACAGAACTCTTTCTTTTTAGGCTTAAATAATACTGGGGAATCTAAGGTGTATGTTCAATATTAGAACCACTGTTTCAAAGACATGTTATGGACGACTTCAACTGAAACCATGATATTGTCTCATGCGTAAGAATCATTGACACGTGTAATTAAAACGATATCTTCAGAAACATGATGATTATATTTTGTGAAACTACTATCGAATCCGTTATGCAGTCAAACTTCAGTGCCACAATCCGTATCATAACGGATGAAAACTTTCGAAAAATATTTCCTACAAGTCGGTAATATGCGCGATTATATGACTAATGAATGAAGATTTATATAATATTGCAGAAAGAAGTCCTTTATTTTGTTGTCATCTGACTCTAAATGGAATAAATGAATGTCGTAATATCAAAACTTCCTTGTTGTATTTTATTGACACTACTTTTTATACGCCCGTCAAATTTGACGGGAGTATTATGGTATGGCCTTGTCCGTCCGTTCGTCCGGCGTAAACTTTTGTTTGTCCGGCAATCTCCTACATTTTTCGACCAATCTCTTTGAAACTTGGTATACATTATAATCATGATATGAAGTTACATGTATGTCTCCCTTAAAAGAATTTTGATTCGACAATTGTTCCAAAAGTTATTGCCCCTTTGTTCATTTCAGTATTTGATTTTTGTCCGGCAATCTCCTCCTACATTTTTCAACGGATCTTTTTGAAACTTGGAATACATTGTATTCATGATGTGAAGTTACATGTATGTCTCCCTTAAAAGAATGTTGATTCGACAATTTTTCAAAAGTTATTGCTCTTTGTTTATTTCAGTATTTGATTTTTGCCGGCAATCTCCTCCTACATTTTTCAACGGATCTCTTTGAAACTTCGTAGGCTAAATTTAAATCATGATGTGTTGTTGTGTTTCCTTGAAAAGAATTCTGATTCGACGATTTTTGCAAAAGTGATTGCCCTTTGTTCATTTCAGTATTTGTTTTTTTTATCCGGAGATTTTCTCCTACATTTTTATAGCGTGTCAGCTAACCACTCTTTGAATGATGCAGATCTTATTTCAATATAAGAAAGTATATAACTCTATATGGCATTCGACGGGCGTATATTGTTCGGCCCCGCGGTACTCTTGTTTGATAATATGATCTTAACTTAAGTGTTGCAAGAAATGAGATCGGTGTTTATGTTCTAGTTTCTACATGCGCATGCTTTAACAACAGTGGCGCATTTTGATTAGTGATTACAACAAATGATATCAAATTATTTTCATAATGTTAGAAAATCATTTCCACTATATTTTAGTGTTTTGACTCAAGAAATGCTGTGGAAGTGATTAGACTTTTAGTGTCGTGTGTGTGTGGCGTTTATACGGCATGGAGATTACACAAAAGCTATCAACCGAATCATCATTCGACTCTCTTAAACATTTATTTCTATTCCCACATGCTCGCTTTTACAAGAAAACAAGTTGAAATTTTGTATAACAGAATTTCAACTTGTTTTTTTCCTTGTTTTATATCGTATGTCAGTAAATATACTATCTAGTTTCTTTTCCATACAGAACATATACGCCGGGATCAGTACTTTGGTCGTTCTTTTATGTTAATCCAGTTGATGACGATACATATAAAAATATATTATTGTTGCAGTGATGTCATCCTTCTTGCATATCTTCGGCATTTTCAAGAATTCTTTAAAGCCTAAGGTCATATCGATATTTCTCCATTAGATACATGTATCTTCGATGATGGGTTTCTAAAGACGAATGGAATTATATTTGCATTCAATTAACGTCAAAGGGGTCAAATATGTGAGACATCCCAAAACTGTACCGATTCAAGGAGGTCTAGAGTAGAGATATCAGATGAGTAAGTATAGAAGATTTTACCTTGACCTTCAGTTAATGTATTAGGGAAATCATATAGGACCAGTTGGTAGTCGGGATAACAGGTGATCAAACAACAAGTGTGCATTGTCACCATAGACATAAGGTGAAACTGTATCTAATTAAAAATCACACAAAAGGGATATATGCATGAATGTTTAACAGAAACGCCAATGTATAAGAGGATATCCGGTTACATAAATTAACGGAGTAATACGATATATGTTTGTTTTTAATTTTATTTCATCATAATAAAAAATGCAATTACAGTATTAATTATTCCGACTAAATCTGTTGCAAAACTGTTATTAAGAATAAAGAGTTTACAAGTAGAATGTAATAAAGATATCACTATATACATTAGAGCGGAAAACGGAAAGTTAATATTTGGTAAAATACTGACATCAATACACTATTGTATTGTATCCAAGTGACATATCTGTTGTGCCCCTACTCCAAACGATTCATTGCTCTATATAGTATGTTGCAAACAGAAGAACCCGGACAAACAATGTTCTACCTTACATTCTAAAATAAGGACAGCTATGTGTGGTATAAATAACATCCCGTTTTGTGTGCATGTGCGTAGTTATATGTACAGTGTACGTGACGGATAGAAAAAATGAGCAAATAACAATCAAGGTCTGCTTTTTTCTGGGAAGTCCATTTTGCAAAAAGACACTGCAATCTGAAATTAAACATTAGACTTTCATAAATGTATTGTCAATGAAATATGCATTATAAAACAAAAACGGACATTTTGTTTGCATCCAATATAACACGTATTAACAATTACTGAAATATGTTCACATGGGTTTAAAGTTTAAATAATTGAATGTAAACAAATAGCGGTATTTAGTCTGGTTGAAAAATAAAAACTAGCTGCCTTTCATTCTAAAACTTAATATCCATAATTCTGAAAAAATCTTAGAATAGCAATTAACCACCTGTACGTCTCTCTTTTGACGCATACGTTCTAAATATGCATTTTTAAAGGTTCGGATATGCAAGATTAAGAAATGTATGTTTTGATAAGCAATTCCAGCATAAGTAACTCGGATTGAGCCATTGAAATTGCGACAGCGACTATCAAGTAAATACAGGTAACATCATTGACATATTTGCATCATACCTACCTCATCCACAAATGCCTTGACACCGGCCATTCCACTACATCCGCCGACTCTCAATGGCCCCGGACTGACCTTCAGGGTATCTGTAACACGTCAAGGTTGTTGAGGTATCGACAAGAAGTGAATGTTCAAAATATAAAATGTATTTTCGAAGCATCCTGTGCAATTAAGTTATTTTCGTGGGCCCAAATTTCGAGGTTTCCCCCGAAAAATATTTCGAGGGTACATACATTCGTTAATTACGACTTCCCACTTATACAGAAAATCTCCCCAAGTCCAACTTGTAATTACTTTGTGAACTTATAAGCCATGGACGAAGAGATAACATTAAAATCCCTACGAAAATAAGTCATTTTACAGTGCTTTATATTGTTTTATCAGCACAATAAGAAACCAAATGAAACATTTCAAATGATCATTAATGATATGTTTGTTCATATTTGTTTTATTTCTGAAAATAATGGCATAAACCTGTTCGAGAGCACGTTGTGTGATGAATACTACTTACATATTGTATTCGTAGTTTATGGGTAATTAATCAAATATCAATAAGGACTAGATCATTAATAGTTATAATGCTAACATATTGTACAACTGACGACACTTGTATCATTAACAAAGGTAAACATATTGTCTTAAAGTCATATGATCGAACGTAATAAACTCTTTGAAAGAAAACATTGAAATATGCAAACGAAACATTTCTTAAACATACAACCGCAGTTGGTAAATAAGATAAACTTCTTGATAAATATAATATGACAATGTGCTTGATACAATTATGACAATGTGCTTGATACAATGTTTGCCTAAGTAATTAATACTTTGTTATAAAAATATTTGTGACGTAAATTTTCCGGAATGTTGTAGACATTATTAATTGACTTTCCCTGAAGGTTTATATGCATGACTCAAAACAATTAACAGCATCTTGAAAATCAAATATATAAATATATACACCTTAAAATTAATGATGTTTAAACCTGAAATATGGAGACCTGTTCTTCTCAGAGAGGAAATTCTGAAACTCATCACCATAGAAATATACAATGGTAACGTAATCATAATGTATCTTTGGCAAAATTCTCTCGGGATACTGTTAATATCTTTAGGTAAAAACTTACTTGTAAATGGACGTTTTTGGACCTCCTCAACGACATCATTTGTAACTGGATCAACGTATTGTAGCATTGCCTGTAGATATGTTCCGCTGAATATAAACAAAACATTGGTCCAAACCTTCTCCTGGACGTAAAAAGAAAAGAAAATGGACATTATGAAGTTTTGCATGTAATCTAAATATAATGGGGGACGAAGATATACAAACAAATGCAGACTCTTGCGCAAACCCCTCATGAGAAAAAAGAGGTTATTTTTCTGGCATATTTGATGATAAATACAACAGAAAACGTATCATTAAACTAATTTGTCGGGAAAGTGTGTCCTGTAAAAATGAAGCTGCACCTTTTATCGTATTATGATGATATTGTGAAAGTGAAGTATGTCGTCTGCTTAAACATGTAGACATTAGCCCCCATGGTGCTATATTACTACCTTCGGCTACACGAGGAATGTAGGCAAAGACAGCAAACGCTATCAACAGGTTTCATGTTATTATTCTACCGCAATTAATAGTCTTCATACACAAACAGCTTTCACCGTATTTACAAAAATATGTTATATTCAAGATTGAAGTTTTTTTCTTAACATCCGATTAACCTAATGAATCATCGAAAGGCTTCTAAGCCATCACCTTCGATACTTTCATCAACAAGAAAATATCGCTAAACCTTAGCTTAAAATTTGGGGTTTTAAAATTGCTCATGACCTAGCAACATGTCCTTGAAAACATCGGATGAGTTATATGGTACATAGGTTCAGTTGCATAATAGGATGTGGACATTGTATAAATATGTATTTATTAAACAAGAAATATCACTTTATGTTCCGCATATTTGCATACTGTATGTTTAATGGATGAATAATAGTTTAGGTAAGACCACAAACTGTGTTTAATGCATTGTAATTCTAACAAGTAAAGTATAATTTTGTGCATGAAAACATTTTGTAAAATTTGGATTTTGTCACTTCTTGAAGTAAAAGAGGCACAGGTCGCTAACTTATTTCTAAAAGGTCTCACTGTACCTCATGTCTTCAATAAATCTTACAAAATAAATATTAAATATTTTCACCTATGTCAAGAATTCAAAATTATACATTGAAATTATGCGTGGAAATTGTTTTATTTCAAGTTCGTGCAAATATTTTCACCTTATGTGTTATTTGTGGAATTTATTTGTAGTTTATTAATTTTTAGCAGCTCTGTCACTTGGACATAACATCTCAACTGAAATAGATAATAATGAGCGTGAAGCGTTATTTACACCATATGCAAAACAAAATATTGTCTATCTGAAAAATAGTTTTTCCATCAGAAAATGACGATTAAGCATAACAAGTTGAATAGACGTTTATAATAAGACCCTTCATGTAAGCTATTTATAGTAATATACTTTATTTATTGAAGATTTATATCTGATTTAGCCAAATTTTAATATCCCTCAGGGTCCTCAAGTTTAGTAAAATATGTTAATTTGTATAGTAATATATATCAAACATAAATGACACTTAAAATAAAATTATGAAACTGCTGATAGTATTACATGCATTGGTTAAGTACAATACATAAAAAATCACAGAATCAAACTCATCCAAACATAATTTAACACATACAATAATACGTCACACGTGCCTACCTTATATGGTAACACTAGTTCTGTCCAGCCACCGTCTTCACTTCTAGCTCTGTATCGCATCGTCCTCTGTAAGGGATCAAGCTTAATTTCAAGTGACGACATTTGTTCGTCAGTTCGATTACAGTTTGATAGCAGAGTTTGTATGTCTGGAGTCTTGGGCTGCAATACGTAGAGACGTATTTGGAATCCGAATTTCCTTGATAGATTATCGTTTCCAGTGTAAAACGGCACATTTATTTGGGAATCACCTTTGAATAGTCCAAAACCACGTAGAATGTCAAGATTTTCATGGCCGATAAATATGGACGTAGCTCGATTTTCTATTTTTCCATCAGATTTCCCAAATGAGATAAGGACTTCCAGCTTGCACGCTAATGATTGAAAATACAACAAAATATCAACAGAATATTAAATAGAACTGACACTATAGCTTTATAACATATTATGGTCAAAAATAGAGTACTTAACATTACCAGGCGTTATTAACAATGTATATTTATTTCTTGTTTTCGGGTTTTCGATTGATGTGTACGATAAATATGGTATAGTAAGGTTAAGACTTGTATTGTATTAATTGAAAATATAATGTGACTATGTGTATGTATATTTTTAATATCATTGCAATTGACTTATTTGGTCATTGATATATTATTTGGTAAATCGTATACATTAATGGCCGACTTGAAATGAAACACTGATGTGCTTCTGCTTAAGCACCTTTGTTGACACACGCATGCAACTTACTTGGCTTGTATCTAGAATCAACACAACCACAAGACGACTCGCTGAATTTTGTTCCTTCAGGACACATAAGTGGTTCGTTCTCCCTGTCAATATGGTAAAACCCACGTCCATTGTGACGAATCATGCGGAGCCTACATCCAGCCACAGCTGCCAACATAAGAATATTCATTTTATGATATGTTTATATAGTATTCATCAAAATTCACTTTGATGATAAAACCGTTATACATCAATGCAGCACCAGTGATCATATAATAGCCAATAGATATTAAAGTCCTGAGTGCGTAAATCAAGTTTAAAACCATGCTGACACCGCGATAATATTACTATCAAACTCTTGCATTACAAACAGTATCTCTTTTTTATTAAAATGTATGCTAGTTAAAGCGGCGGCTCATATTTTTTCATTATTTACTATTACATAATCTAATCAGACGGAAATGGGTGGTATTACTAACTCAAAATGATGTATGTCTGTAAAGTATTAACAATGACATTATTAGGAAAACATCCCAAAGTTTACAGCTTATCCACATCAAGTAGATAAAATATCATTTGATACACTTGACAGAAGTAAAACAACATTTATATACGGATACACAAACTATTCTCCTGTGTCACTGTAATCATAATGGTCTGTTTCCTATTTAGTCGGTGTCGTTAATACTTGGTGATCTTATTGCTGTTCTTGACTTGATGGAATACACGTGTTTGTTAATATGGGTGTCCATGTCCTCAAAATGCTTAGATCGTATGAAGACGAGTTCCTGACACGAAACATGGTCAAAAGAAATAGAAGATAAGCAAGGAAAGACAAAACATAGATACAAACTGTTTGAATGGGGACAGGGGACCAGATTTGGCCCACCTTTGAGTATCCTAAGCTGAAAACACCCAATACCGAATTGGTCCCTGCTGAGTCGCCGTTTACGACAACATACGTTGGGATATATCAGACTATCATTTCAGGTGGAATGTGAGGTACCGTTTACTTGAACCGAATCACTTATTCCATCGTCTGGCCTTTTGTGAATGTTCACGAAGTCGTTCATTAAACATGTTGTCTCTTGTTTTCTCTGTGTGATATTTTTGTTTTGCTTTCGAATTCCGAAATTCCCTTTGTATGATTGCGATATTTTTTTTAACTATCTGTACGTTGAGAGCGTGTTCCATGCTGTAGAAGCCTCGCTATAAGCCGGCTCATATAAAGGACTCACACAACTAAATCAGCCAAAAGCAAGTGTTTCATACGTTTGTAGTTCCTATCTAAAATAAGTTCCGGCTAATTACTGGCCACTGAAGGAGTTTAATAAGGAACAGATGACAGATTTTTAGATAAATGAAATGTTCAGATGTTTAACTTTTGAAAAATGTATACTTTTGATATATATCCATGTCTGTGTGCGGATTTGCAAAGGGGCAAACTGTCTGGGGGCGTTTCTGTTATTGGTCACCGGTTTTACTTGTAAACTTCCGGTTGTCACTTACCTGGCGATGAGACACTCCAATATGGCACTAAACCTACCAAAAAAGTCATTTTGTAGCCTTTGCAAGGTATGTATTTATGAATCTAGACAGTTGTTACTGGTTTTGAACTTCAAATATTAAAGTTATTTGCTAAAATGTTTTGTAATAACATATAGTTAATGATTTAGTTGTGTGAGTCCTAAAACACTTAGGTACGGTACATAACGCAAGGTTTTCTAAAATCGCTGTCTGTTTCTCTTCAACACAAACTTGGTAGTACTTACTCTCAGGACGGGAGGTAGTCGGGGCGTGAACAATAGCCCGTGTTGTTTCTCGTTGTTGCTGTTGCTGTTCTTTATTGTCATCAGTGTTGCTTACTTCCGATGGTCCCACTTCGCACTTTTCCGTGCATGAGTCGGAACGAACGCATGCATTTAGGCCTTCGTCATAACCCATTCCTTCTTCGCAGCAGAAAGGTGAGGATTTACCTTCTACGCATCGCCAGAAATGTTTGCAGTGGCCATCCCCATCAATATAAGATTTCAAAGATGGTTCCTTAACACATGGGTCTAAAATGATATCAGTGGATTAGACACATGCATGCGTGTTTTTGACTTTTTTAATTAAATTCGAAAATAAATGACACAAAATGAAATTCAATTGTTTAACATATAAGGATTGTATAAAACCATATAGATAGGAAGATACACCCAAAATATGAATTTAAAATTTAAAATAATTTAGCAAATTCAATGGGAAAATGATCGTATATTAATATCGTATTAACAAATGATAAATCATTTATATTTTTCATAATATAATGACAAACCGTTATCAACCATAATACGCTTGGTCGTAAGATGTATTCAACAACTACCTGCAGCACATGCAACTTCGGCAGAAAACGTGCATAGGTCCCTCTCTTGATCGAAAAATGTCCCAAATGCACATCGCCGCAAATTTGAAATTCCATTTACACAAAATATAAACATCTTGCAGTCCTTTTCATATTTTAGAAAGCAAACAGGTTCCGAGGACTCACATTGACACTGCTGGCTCTCTGAGCCTGAAAATGAAATAGAGTCAATAGGTGAAAAACATATCGCTTTGAACGATTTTTGTATATTTATGACCTTTTCCTCCTTCCAGGACCGTACGTTTAGTTATGCTGATGAATTATCGGAAAATGTCATTTTCACAATATTTTCGATCAAGTCACTTGATTATTACAGACAAATTGAATTTTATTCGTAATATGAACGTGGTTTGTTTAAGATGAAAATTGATTCTATAATATTTTAAATTAATTTGACAAAAGTGATTTGCGAGGCACTATTCAACCATCATTCCGTAATTTATCACAGGTTTTAGAAAAGCGAGAGTTTACATTTTGCCAGTATTTTGTATTTAATGATCGTATGTTAGACGGCCTTGTAATTAATTATCTACACAAGGTCCATTTAACAAACAAACGATTCGCAATAATCATAGTGAATAAACATAAAAATGGGAGACGAAAACAAAAGTTGCACTGTTAATGCACTCGCCCGTGTTTACGAAACAAGAATATTGCACTTTTTAAAATATGTTTCGAAGAAAACAGTTTGTCGTTGCCAATACATTGATTCATAAATCAAACGGAAAAGTGAAAATATGATTCAACTACTAATTATGATACACGACCATAATTTTACATATGTCTATTCGACATTTAAAATGATTCCTGGTTTTTAAAAAACTGAATATTATTTCAGGTATTCTTCTCCACAAAAACAAAATTTATATCGATGCCAAACACGGGTTCATGAATATGGAACACATAACCATATACTCCAAAGGTACAATGCTATGTTACAATAGCCATCATTGGTTTCATCGTCTATATTGACCAGCTCCATTTTGGCAGAAGGTTTGTATATATTTCCTAAACTGGCAGAAACATGATGGTGTGATTCTCATTCAAATGAAAACGGACTGACCCTGATAATAGTTTGATTGAGGGGGAAAACGGTTATTAAGAACAACAAAGACAGAAACACAGCGTTAACACAGCGTATTGTCATTTGTGGTTTTGTTCTTACAAGACAAATTGTTCGATATCATAATGAAATTAACACAATATCTTACCTTTTATAGACAGAAGCACAATAAGTGGTAGTAACACCCACATCGTAATGGCGTCACGTCTTGTTGGTCTGTTTCTGGCTCGAATAGTAACTGACGCTCAAATGCTAAGATGTTCTGAAATATAATACGAAAGTAGATGAATGCAATAGGAAGCAAGGGTTGAGGTAAATAAGATACAGGTTTGTGATGAATAAAATCGGTGTTTGTGACAAATGAGAGGACGTGTACGTTTATTAACCTTTGACCTTGCACATGTTTATGTCTAATGGTTAATACACTCTGCCCAAATTGTTTACGGCTAGCTGGCGCCAATAGGAAGACAATATACAAATGCATGTATTACATCATACATTATATTGATCTGCTGATCTTGCATATTTCTCTTTTATAAGTTAGTGTAGAATATATTTATTTACCTAAAACACATTATCGAGTTACCATTTTTCTATATCTCTTCTCGAACTATTGCAACAGATATTATTAATGCATCACTTCTTTTTGTGTCTGTTCGTTATTTTGTTCTATGACATACTTCCTACGACGTTGAATCTGCCTCAAAACTACGTAAGGTAATTCGGAGGACAGTTGAAACATATTAACTATCGTAAAATGTCTTATATGTATAGAATACAAATAGGATTTATTCTTGAATAATAAATGTTACTAGAAAATGAATGATAGACATTTTAAAATGTTGTTAGTTACTGCATAATATAATAGCCACGTTTATACACATACTGTACTACCTTGTTTGTATATTACATATGTATATCACTAACCGAGTTTAAACACTGTGACTGACGTCTTACAACGACAGACTGTTGAGTCCATATATACTGTAAAATAAGAAAAACACCCACACGTAGCTGTTTTGCAAGATCGAATATACGATTAAACCTAAAAAACAATTGATACTATCTTGGTTATGCACTTCTGATGTAAATGTAATGCATAATTCACATTCTTAAGTTATTTTGTATATGTAGTTTAATAAAATTTCCTTATCACAAAGGGTTACAGTCGTTTATAATTATATATCTTAGAGGTGTGGACAAGAACCAGTTTTGCTAAATTTCTACCATTGTTTAATAGATTCCCAATTAGGTGCCATTTAAATCCTCTATAATGAGCATGTTTATAATTTAGGCTTCGGTTATGGGATTAAAAGTCATTATAAAAATTTCAGACATAACTTACATGCCAAGTGTGTGTGTGAGTGTGTGTGTGTGGGTGGGTGTAAAGCTGGATTGTTGCATTATCATAACATCTTGTTGGTGTGTATGTCATCAAAATATAACACCTGTTGGTGTGTATGTCATCAAAATACAACACTTGTTGGTTTGTATGTCATCAAAATACAACACTTGTTGGTGTGAATGTCATCAAAATACAACACTTGTTGGTGTGTATGGCATCAAAATACAACACTTTTGAAATGAGAAAATACTGCATTATTATTCTCTGATGTTAGCATATCTCGTATTCGTCTATTTGGACAAGGAATCACCATTTCAATATGTCAAATTACACCTTATTAATTAATCATATATAAGTGTTAGAAACAGGTGGTCTCGGGAAGGAGACTACTTCATGGAGGGACACGAGATACATAGTTTTACTTACCCAATCCTGTTTGAATAAAGAATAACGGAATGATCACCTAAGGTATTCCTTCGCAAAACTAACGGACATGTACAAAACTTTAAATAATTTGATACTCCATATATGTATATATGTTGGTATCATGTTTTACAAATTATGATTAGTTGAATTTACAGGAGCAAACAGCATATTACTTTTTTCAAATAACTCATTTGTAGCATTGTTATTACAAGTCCATTTGAAATGTTGCAGTTTGCATAATATGGACTTCATTTAGGTTTGGTGAGGGAACAATGCGTCTCAGTATGGACTTTGTTTAATATATATTCCTGCCAAACATCAATCGTGTGTGTAAAACCTTCTCGAAAGATGACAACCACTTGTCCATATGTTATATATAATCATATATATATATAAAAGTTATGATCAAACGCTACAAAACTGAATCCCGTTTAGAAGTTTATAACCAAAAGCAACATTATGAATTATACATATAAACATGTTTTATTTTTAAAACGTTCCATGGCAATTATTTGCTCTCTCTCATATAGTCTTATTAATTGTCTTGACAACTCTGTGCAGCGTGTACATTGGTTGCCTACGTCTGTAAAGCGAATTATTTCCTTTATCGGTTTGTTACTATATTAACTGAAAGGAATTTTTATTCAAGCTGGAAATAACAAATAGAAATTATAAACAGGATAAAGTCAATACTAAGAAAGTCAGCCATCTTTACAAGTACCTAGTACTTTGACGTTACCATATTTTGTATTTGAAGATATTTTTAATTTCATTTGGAATAACAAAATAACGGCATCACCAACATATTTTGAAAGCGCATTATTATAAACCCGCTCAGTAATGGAATGCATGCGCACGTCATTATTGCGCGCGTCATTAATGTTTTGACAATGATAATGCGTTGTAAGTAAAACGACTTTCATGTGTTTTCAACGAATTCCTAACCATGACAATCTTAGATCATTTACAAAATGTATATGCGAATGTTTTGCGGTCGTTAAATTTTAAAGTCATATCCAGTATTCTAAAAATGTTCATCATCTTAAAATCCTTGTTAACAGTACGTACAGTAGTTTTCCAAAAGTAAAAATTAGATGTGCAAATAATAAAAATAATAAACATAAAACGACTAAATAATGTGCTGTTTTAAAACATTCTAAAGCCGTAAAAAAGAAAAACGCGTTTTACAGACAAACTTGACAGGTCAATTAATTATATGCCTTAGATTTAATGTATTCTGGTTGTTTGTTGACGGGAAATGTCTATCAAAATATACATTAATTCGTGTAAACATACATGTCGCAGTTAAAATGTTACTGTGTTGTCTATAAGTACGGTTGTTGTCTATATTGTACAAACACCTATATGTTACATTGTTTTGTCATTTTCTCAATTTGTTTATGTACTTGTTTTATAGTAAAAAGCGACTAGGGAGGATGGGAGGGAGGTTGGTAGATAGGTATCTGTTTGCCCTTTTCTCTGTCTCTTTTGTCTCTCTTTGTTAAAATTTTTCTCCGGTGAATTTTAATCATTGTGTGATGCACACTATAGCCTGTTGTAACCAGTGCTTGAAGCACATTGTAACAAAAAGAAACCATGATGCTCTTTTTATACCTGGGTCAAGTTGCCATAACATAAACATGTTGTATCTGTTTAACACCTGTGACTGTCCGTTCACAGTGACCCTTGTAATTCCCAATGTATATTTGCATGCCTAGAGTCACGACTCCTGACAATGCTGATTGCTACATGTAAAACATTCAACAAATCGTAAGAAAATGGACGACAACGTAAGTACGTAATGTCATGTCAGGACACAGTTCCCATAGCTGTTAGCACGACTGTTTACCACAAATAAAACAATAAATGTTTTGTCATCTTAGTCAAAGTCTCAACATAATGACAAGAGTCAAGAAACACTTCTTAACATGCAAAACATATTAATTACGGAACACTCCGACACGCCTAGTATAATACGTAGCAATAAACACTCATTAAAGAAAGAAATAAAGACATCTTAATATGCAGTAGTTAGAATATCATCATGTAAATTTACGTTAGCTTGTCGTTAAGCTTACCATGCTTGATTTCAAATGGCCCTTAAACATACACATAAATAATTCTAATGAGAAGGTATGTAAGTTAACAAGTTATTAATATAAGCTTACTTAAAAAATCTGATTTAAAATTCATTGACCATTAGAGTCGAGACCGTGAGCAATATAAATTCATCAGTTACATTTTTTTACCTTTCATGTCAATCGTAAGTGTGTCACTTGTCATCTGACCTGGATGATACCCAACCAAAGTCAACGCCTTACTATAAAACAAGCGAGGCAGATGTTGACTGTTCCTAATTACCGTAACAAAATATGGAAATTTGACATAAGTGGTCCTTGTATTTAATTCTAAATATGAAATATAGTGATTGCAACAACTATCCATGAGAACTACTAAATACATTGGGGAAATGAATGAAATAAGTGAAACCGAATAATACAACCATTCCGAAAATAACACAAAAAGAAAGAAACAATCAAATGATATATGCTGTCACTGTACTGTACCGGTTAAAATACTATAAAATAAATGTTTCTTCTGCTTTCGTTCTTATTACTTAGGAATACATCTAAAAGGATTTAGGTTAGGAATCGTTTTTATATTTAAATCTCGATTGATTTCTTTTTAATTTAGCAATACATTTGTTCCAAAATATTTTGTTTCTAAAACTGTTTTAAATTATTTGTATAAAAAGGATGACAACTGTCATGACTGCCCCTTCTGTTTTACGGAGTCCAACGGTTTTGCCTCTAGTATCACCAATGAATCCTATAAGGACGAAGCAGTGTAAGTCCTTTTGACATGAGGAATCTATTACAAAATTTAAAAGGTGCTATCACCTGTTTGTGTAAACATTCATCTTTTAAGTTTCACGAACATATTTTTCTCCTCTTACATGTAACCGATCCTGTCGCACTGAACCAAAATATAGAATACATTATACACAAATAAATGTGCTTGCTTGATTAAGGTGGGTCCATTCTTATCAAATTTAGCGCCACTGCGCAGGAAATGGCAGTGTAAACAACTTCAAGTGATACGAAAGAGCGTCTGAAGACTGCAACTGAAAATCAATGTCTCGAGTTATCGTCAATGTCCTCAAGGACCAATACCGAACCGAACCATTCAGACACGAGCAGACGAGTTTCAGTCACTTTCTACAATGAGTTAAATATATACTGTCATATTCAAAACAGTGTACAGGCGTTTGTGTAATTGTCAGATTGTTAACTTTCTTATTATACTCTCAGCAAACCCCTGACTAAATATTTTTTTCGTGTAGGACATATGTGCGTGTCTCTCAGACTCTGTAGGTTTTATTAATTTTTTTTTGGGGGGGGGGGGGGGGGGGGCTTTGTTATGATATGCCTGTAAACAAGCACGAGTTGTGATATGCAGTTATGTGCGCCGTAAGGCAGTGATATGGTGATATGATATAAACCCAATTTACCAATGCTCTGATCAGGTACTAACAAGAGCCATGACCAGCTTTCTAGATTTAAGAAAAGCAGTGTTAATAAATACATGAATACATAACAGGCATTTTCATTTTTTCTTTTTTTCTCTCTCAAATATTTCAAAAGACCTGTTCCTTATAATAGGAAACATGTATAGAAACATACATTTTTCCGTGTGTTGTAGGTTAATTCAGCTTTCAGTGAATCATATGACTCTTTTCCTATGTACATGCAATCTCTGTTTTAGGGAGTGAAATTTGTTAAGAATATATCTTATCAGGTTGCATTTCAACTAAAAACATCAAAGGATCCAATTTCCATGAAATATTTTAAAATAAGTAAACAAATCACTTTGTTTCTTATTGTATTTGTATTGTGTACAGTGTTTCAAATGAGATTAAATTTAATTCATATCTGAACAAATTAGAGTAATATTTTAAAAGATGCATAATTAGTTTTCTATCATTGCAGGAAGTAAGGACAGAAAGTAAAATACAATGGGCCAAACTGGATATATCAAATCATAGACAATTACTATATACCTGTATCTGGTGACCATGAAAATGTTAACCCTGTCCCTATCAGCCACAAGAACTGTGTTGATAAGGACAAAGGTCATCATTACAACAAGAAAAATGAATAGAAACAACTTTATTACAGTTTCGTACAAAACCAGGTAATAACAACAGATAATTTAATAAATGTCAGATCAAATATGACAAACATGTCTGACAATGAAGTCCTTATGTTGCAATACCTGGTATACTGAAATCTGAATGTGTAATAACTGCTGCTAACGCCTCTTTCAGTATGTTGAGTCTCTGTCCTGAATTAAGCGTTCACCAAGATTGATTTCTGGTGATATGTTAGTCAAAAGATTAATTAAAATGTTGAAGGAAACATGTAATGGTGTTAAAACTTGAAAATGTGACACTGGTGGGCTGACTTACTTTCTCATAGACTTAGCAAAACATATTATACATGTCATATTTTTCAATATGGATTGTGGAATGAGCTGTTTTTAAAAGTCACTTTTGTCTAATTTTAATAAGACTGCATTCTGCATGTGTATATTATCAATATTTATAATTCATGTAAGTTTGGTTGAAGACCAGATATAATTATGCAGTATTAGTTTAATTTCTATCTCGATTTCTTATTCTGTATTATGTTTCAAAAAAGTGATTTGAATAAAATCAATGTAAATATTAAAATTTGTTTTATTCAGGGGTTTTCTCTCCTGTTATAAAAATCCTAAAATACATAGTCAGTTAACTTGGTAAATAATACTTTCCAAGAAGTTATTTCTTTGTGAATTTTCTTTCTGGAATTCTGGTTCAGATTTATAATCAGAACCTGATATTACACTTGTAGTTTATTCTCAAATTAAAGATATGTTTTCTTGTGTTTTGAATGAAAGTCCATAGAACTACATTGTATAAGAATCCAAAATCTAGCTTGAATATCACATGTACATCTCGCTTTTATTTCACAGGTGTTTATAACAGTTCACCATGTGTAACCAGATAATTTTGGGCTCATTTGGAAACTTTGTAAGCAGAGGAGCTTTGGCCCTCTCTCACCCACCCACACACAAGTGCGTTGTTAATGTGCAACCACCTCCCCACCTCCTCCTCCTCATATTAATCTCAGAATCCCATACCTGATTGTATCTCTAACAATTTAAAAGTAAAACTTTTGTACATTTAGCATGGTTCATGTATTAAAATCAGCTATTAAAAACACAGTTTTGACGACAACAGTCTTTAATGCTAAGTGTATACAAAAAGTGTAAAACACTAATTATTTCGTTCCGGAAACTTGTAATGCGGAAACGACATATTCCGCTCGTAGTCTGTACCGGGTTTTGAACTCGATTGTCTATGTTACGATGCATCTTCAGCAATAATTAGACGTTGACTCTGTAAAAGTAGCAAATATTTGTTCAATATGAATGTTATATACCGACCTGCATGTACAGAAACTACATAACAAACAGTGAAATCAAGCACATCACGTTTGAAATGGTGCGCTAGCATTGACTACAGAAATATGATTTCGTTTATAATACCGTACCCTCAGGCCGTCCAAAGATCCGGAATACGGATAGGAAAATCCGGAATATTGATTTTTTATGTATTTTCCGAGCATTAATGCTACTTGATTTTAACATATATCAAACATAAGTGTGGGGACCCGATAAAGGATCCTATTTTTGACGGTATGGATAACAATATGACATAATTTTGCCTTTTACCCATTAAAACAGGAATAGGCAAAATGGGGTGGGGAAACAGAGTTCTAACTTCAAGTGACCAAAATTGCAAACTTTTCACCGATAACCCCACACCGAAAAGCATATATACGTGGTTGTCTTCTGTCAAAGTTTTATAAAATTGACATAGGTTTTGATAGCATTTTTGCTTGTTTTTAATGCATTTGTTCGATGTAAATTTGTTAAAAATTGCATTTTGAAGATGCATAAATATAATTGTTTTTGTTTTATTTTTGCTTTTGATAGTACATCCCAGAATGTTTTAAAAATTTCAACTCGGTGGTAACTTAAAAGGGCTGATTGGGGAAAAAATGTCATATTTGCTAAAATGGCATACACATGTTTAAATACCTTCTTATGAAATATACCGATTCAAATTTTGCTGAAATTCACTCCCTAAGAGTAAAAACTATAATTATATTAAAGAAATCCTAAATCGTCACCTGACAGTCTAAAACTCTCAATTGACCCAGATCAGTGATCTAATTTTACCGCACGCGCGTCATCAACAAGGCCAAATGTAAACATCGCGGCGAAAGAAAAAGATGCATGTGAAAGTCATGACAGGCACGAGGTACATTGTATCAATACCGTTATATATAACAACAACATATAGGTAGGAATACTACACTTGCATCATACATGACCTTTGAAAACATTTTTTTACGTATAGTCCTGTCTTGTCCTCTAGTTGAGTCCGACATGGCACATGACGGCGTGCTATTGTTGTTATCTTCACTGCCTCACTTTCGAAACAAACACGTGACATATATAAATAGATCTGCGCTAAATTTACGCGGGGCTTCCCCGAAATTTCAGTGGTCAAAACTGGACATTGAAAGCAGAACTCGACCATCATATTGCCGTGGTTTAACTTTTGGAAGGCCAGAGAACGCATTTAGACCCATTTATTTTGTTTTTCTTCCCCGACCAGTCCCTTTAAGTTTTGTAAATATTGTAGAAAACATATTTTTACTCAATTTTCATAATTTGGGGGGACATTTCAGAAAAGTGGCTACATTTCAGCTTAAATATCTCAAAAGGTGGGTCGGGAACCCCCTTTTTTACTTTTCATGTAGGGAATCTACGTAAAAAACGCAAGAAAATAAGCCTTATTAAAAAAAATGACATGGGTTTTTCCAAAAGAATGGACCCACCTTAGAAGTTTTATCATATGCACAATGAAATTGAATGTTCACTGTAACATATTCTGCCTAGTATGTGATTCATGATAGGTTGATCAAGAGATTGACCTATTGTCATCATTTTTTTTACATCAGTAAATGTTAAAACACCCAAACAAACTCCTTGAAATGTTTGTGTTTACTGAAAATGTACCACAGGTATGATGACCAAACTCTATTGACACTTTTGTGAAATTTGCTCAGAAGACATACTTGATTTTACATTTAAAGTAAGAAAAAACGACAACAACAATGTTTTAAGTAAGATAAGTGAAATTGAACCTTCCATTGTAACTTTCCTGAAACAGTTAAATAGTTTGGCATATTTGAAACATAAATCCGGAGAAAGGACATTCTTGACATGTTTGTGTGAATCAGCTAAATATCAAACGATCGAAAAAATAACTTGACAGTATTGTTTAGCCTTTCATTAACCGTCCATGAAATATTGTTCCGCAACCCTAAATAGTAGAGCATAAGACAAAACGTCACAACTTATCAATCAGTTCTCTCTTAAATCAAAATATTGAAGATTCTAACGTTTTGCTGGCATTTGCAAAATGAATATCCAAATGTGGAACCATACATTTCGACATTGAAATATATCGATGATGTCTTGTTGTTGAATAACAATTATTACCTTTTAAAAGCATTGGAAGTAAATACCGAAATGTCAACAGATGCGATAAAACTAGATATGAACAAACATGAACACTACAGGAGGCTTTGAGAAAACTAACAGAGGAACATGACCATGTGTTTTGGAAGATAATGGGTCATTTGCTTCATATATTGAACCAGTCAAGAAAATATAGGTTAATTCAAAGTAAAGCTACGTCCGAAAAGAAAGAGCCGACCTATAAATAACAACCATTTAATTTAAAAATAAAATAAAATTTGTCTTAGGCCAGCATACACGGATTAATCCGTGTCAACTGTGAGAAGGAAAATAACATCTGATGAGCCATCAAACGGAACGTCATGAAGTTTGCCAAAAGAAAGAGTAAAACTCTTTCTTTTGCGCAATCGGAAGCGTGATTCTATTTTCGTTTAATATCAAATTAACAAATTTCAATGTGTGTCCTTCTGACAAGTGCCTGTCTAGCATTCTGTGTCTGATTCAAGATGCTGAACCATACCTATTAGTTCAAGTCAGTATAGCTGCGGCTAACAGGGTCATTTTTATTTTAACCAAAGTGCTCGCGCTTTCATTAAACGAAATTCGTTATTCTCATTGATAGTATAGCGAATTATTCCCATATCAGAAATGTTAAAAACAGATTTATCTCATTTAGATGAGATTGTTATTAAGATGCAACTATTAACCCCAAATTAAATTGATATCGTTTGCATGTTCGTCCCATTCAAAGGTAATCATTCATCCGAGATCGACCATTTTCCAGGAATGTATAATGGACCTTTTATTCAATGCGCCTACACCAGACACTAATTAATTACAATTACAAACTTTGATTATTAAAAAGTGGTCAGAAACCCCATTGTAAGTGGATCAAACATCTGTATATACTGACAAGTCAGAGGGAACTTTTTGTTGTTTCCCATCTGAATTTGATTGATTATATATGTTACGTTTGCTTAACATCATCTCATTTCGTGATCTGACATTATGTAATACTGTCAATGATATATATAATCGTCAGCCAAAGCGTAGTATTTTCTTTGCTAATATTGTTTTCGTACAATTTGTTTCAATTGAAGTAATGACAATCTATTGTCCTATTGTTCTAAAGTATAAGCCCAAATATTCATATTAAACCAGATAATAGAAAAATATCTAAATGATACCATGATAACGACTATAAACTTACTTTAAGTCTTTACCAAATTGCATATTCCGAAATACTATGCTGAGTTTGTCTATCAACAATATTAAAATGTCAACGAAACCCTGATAATTTGGACATTTACATTAGTATTGAATCAACTGCGTCTTGTGAACATCAAAGGCGGGGAGGCAGCGATGTTGCTTTAAAGGAAGGGAAAGTAGGCGATCGGAGAATCGAAATTGTCACGTTCATAATACAAGTTTAATAAAGGTTGTGATGTAAGAACTTGTAATATGATATGTTTTTACTTTCTTTTAGGAATCCTCTTTCAATGTTATTATTTGAAAAGAAATAAATGTATACCAAAAAAAGTGTCTCTGTGTACAAATGAATATAAATGTAATGAGTTTCTATCTTAAATTAAACCTCATATGTTCGATATTGAAATATCTATGTCGTCAGTGCAAATGATATTCCTGTAACAGCCTTACGCCACCAAAATGTTAGCTTTTTACGGTTGCCGCATGTTATTCGGGACAGGAGGAGAAGCTTTAATATGACGCTGATCATAACCTTATGAACGCAGGTTTTTTTTTGGTAATACTTACGTGCAGTTGAGATATGATGTTAAACAGAAAGCAGAATTGTTAATTGATAAAGATTGTCAGGTGCAGAGTAAGACAATGTTATATACAGAAATGTTAATTGATAAAGATTGTCAGGTGCAGAGTAAGACAATGTTATATACAGAAATGTTATTGAGAAAGATTGTCAGGTGCAGAGTAAGACAATGTTATATACAGAAATGTTAATTGATAAAGATTGTCAGGTGCAAAGTAAGACAATGTTATATACAGAATTGTATTGAGAAAGCGACAGTTTGGTTGTTAAAGTGCACCGTCCTGTAAACAAATAATAAAGTACAAGATAAAGGACAAATGTTATGTTATCTTATTACAGTGTACTGTTACGGAATAGCAAACCATTATCAACGTAGCTATATAACTAACAAATGAATATCTAGAGTTATTCTTGTATAAACATGTATATGTATCACACTTAAATTCAACTTACAACGAACACTGATCAACTTCTTATATACCCCTACTTTACCTTTGAGCAATGATAGAAAATGCTGTTTTAAGCATTAAATCCTTTTAACGTCAACAACGAATGTGACAGAAAACATATAATACAGCGAATTTAGGTTACGTTTCAAAATATATTTAGCATAAAATTATAGCTGACAAACACCTAGCAATGAAACGATGTCTTATATTATCCCTATTTAAATTTTGAGTAATGCTACAGACAGTTACGGTTAACATTTAATACTGTTTACGTCAACAACGACAGTGACAGTAAACACATAATAGACTAAATTTAGGTTATGTTTCCGAATATTTAGTATTACTTTATAGCTGGCAAACACCAAGCAATGATACAGTTTCTTACATTTTCCCTACTTTAATTGTGAGTAATGCTACAGAAAGTTATGATAAACATTTTATACCTTTACGTCAACAACGTCAGTGACAGCAAACATATGATAAAGTGAATTAAGATTACGTTTCCGAATTTTTTAGAATGCTTTAAAGTTGACAGAAATGAATAATACGACGTTTATAAGAATTGAAGAAATATAAAAAAAATTACATCAATGCGTCCTGCTGAATTAATAAGAGACGTTTTATATATTCTATCGTGACAGTAGAGCGTGCTTGTATGTATTATGTAGTTTATGTCCATCTCTCTATGAAAAAATATACATAAACGAAACAAAACCCCATAAAATACACGTTTTTATCATTGCATTTTTATTATATTTCATAATATTTTAACAGACATGTATTTTATATAATCGTACTGTTTTATACTTTATTATTACATCACACTTCTTTAAATTGCATATTCAGAGTACAGCAAAATTACTTATTTTAGCCGACTCATACTTTAGCTTATTACCCATTTTAGCTGTTTAGCGAATTGATTAATTAGCGCACTCACAATACATACAAAAGGATACTAAATAAAGAAACTGGAATTAGTACAATTACTAGTGAGGTTAATATCTTAAGTTCGAGAAGAGTTAAAATTAGAATTTACGTTTGCAGAAATTTATTCATTAATAACATATGCTTGCAATGCAAAACTAATTTTATTGGAAAAATAATACATTTTTTGCTTTATTTTTTCAGGACAATTAAAAACATGTGAATACAGTGTATTAATTACAATAATGATGTGCTGAGTACATGCAGCGAGCATGTAAATTGTTTTGATTATATTATCTTTTTCATTTACACGGCGATAAATGTCACAGAAAAGTTGCTAAATAGATCATAACACGACGTAGGTCGTTACACTGACATGCAGGACATAAATAGGTCATGCATTCATTATCATGTTAATTCTAACGTGAAATTTAGCATTTTTTCTAATTGAACAGACACAACAATGATTGACAAGTCATGATATTGCACATAGGTGTTGCAAACATATTATATTAGCAATAGGAATCAGTTGTAACATATCATGTTGTATTTCGCTCAGATTTCCTGATAGAAATACAGAAGTTGATGATATATTTGATAATAGTATGTGTAATGAGAAAACACTATATACATTTTTTGTCGTTCAAAATATTTGATGACATACATATTATGAAATACATATTTTGACTTACCTGTGCTTGTTTCAGATCTGAATGTTTCTTAAATATATCATTATAGTACTTCCTTACGTCATTCAGCAATCTCAGGCAAACGAACAAGGTAGACTGCTTACCACGGCTACTCCTGTCTTTATGCGGATAAGCTTAGACATCTCAACGATATGACGACCGCTAAGTGCCTCAACACCACCTGTGGGTTTTTGACATTACGTCTAGGCAGAACGTGACAATGCAGATGTCTTGTGTTTGAAAATGTGCTATGTTCGGAATTTGAACATGAAATTAGAAAAATGCACCTTTTAATCCCATCTTTACATTTAAATGTAGCACGTGCGACTTGTAAAAACAAGGCACCACAATTTGCCTTACTCTATAAATGAAATATGAATCACTGCCGAGCTATGTAATAAACTTAAGGATACATGCATGCAGACAAAAAACAAATTTGAAAGAATTCTTCTTTCAATTTGGTTACAAGCATAATCGATGCATGTAAAAGTATTTTATATATATTAAATGCATATGCAGAACTTCCACCGGATGTCATGTTTACTTAATGGCTTAATGTTTGCTAATATAAAAAAAATATCTATGAAAGTAAAATACTTGAGATTAACTTGATAACCAGACATTACAAGTTGAGGAATCTGTTTCTATCTGATGGTTCTTATTCTGTCTAAGATTATTTTTAACATATGATTTCAATTTTCCTCCGTGAATCCTGATATCACAATAGTTCATGATGATAAATGTCACATCCTAGGTCATTGTGACCTAGGTTTTTAAGCGATAAAACGACGTCAGGCCTTTATACCATATGTTGTACAAAGCTAACATTTTCATCTCTGAAACTGCTAACTTTTACACGGCTTAGTAATTGCGAAACACATACAACACTGTACACCTTATAGCAGAAACAATATTCAAAATATGTCCAGATATACAACACACATCAGGATTTAGCTATAAGTATTTTAAAATTCGTTATTTGTAAAGGGCAATTTTGCAAATTTCCGTTAACCATACTTTAGCTTATTAATATGCAACTTCTTCCCAATGTGATGGAAATACCCGAAAGTGACTCATTGGAATACATTTACGTGTAATGATTCTTGCTGTTGACTGGATTATTTTTTTGATTGGAAGGTTTATTTATGTGCATCATTCTATTATCGATTTTGCTGCGTGTGCTGAAATCTTTTCATTTTTTTGCGTACCAATGTCCTCTAGAGATGGACCTTTCAATTTTATTCTAAACCATCACTGGAAAAATGAAAAATGATAATCGGTTATTTAAGAAAAAACATTTATGGTCATGAAAAAGCTCATTATATTAATATAATTTAATATAAATGGAATTACATATTTCGTTTTTTAAGTGGACAAATATATAATTATTTCATTACATGACGTACATGTATAACTGTATAGGGTGATACTATAGTATTACTATGCTATATCATACTACAGGTTTACAAACGAAAAATCAATGCTCGGTATATGAAATTGAAATTAGCATAATTTTGACAGATGTAATTAACAGCTGACCCCATAATTCAATTTCCGTGTTGTTAATTGCGATATTAATAGCCGAAACATGCGTCGTGGACATACTAAGGCTTGTAATATAACACACCTTATCCAATAGTACACGAAGAAATACTCTTTGTCGTGATTTATCAAACTACTACACTGTACAACATTAATTCACTTGTTGAGTATGTTAAGTATAAATTATAGGCAAAGGTTATGGTGTGTCACAAACTCTCGTCCTTATATGACCCTGGCTGCTGCGAGGACGTAAACCCCAAACAAAGCATTAGCAAAATAAGTAATCAAGCCTAAGAAACACTAACAACTACTTTTTTGATGAACTCGTGAATTGATTGCACATGTGAAGGGTCGACCAATTGCACATTAACTATAACAGCGTTCATATCCTTTTATCCCCTGATGAGAAACAAAACTATGCGTATAAAAATCAAAACTGGGAATATACCGGCACAGGGCGAACGTTTGACTGTTTGGGAGTTTTCCATTATAAATTAATCACTGAAGCGTCACTCTTAAATATTTCACTAGTTGTGCGATATGGATATATAATTTAATCTTGCTTGTAACAAGCATTTTCATTGGCTTAACAATTTATGTTATCAACCCATAACGTAAAAAATGACGTTGCCGTTTGTAACGTCGCTTTTGATTTGCTGATACAACGGCGTAATAATTTCTAAGAGAAAAGAGTCCATCATTAAAAGTGGATGTCCACAGGGATTGTGTATAGTAGATTAAATTATAAGGATTGACTTGCATATATTTTTTATGTTGTGTAGCAGTAGCTATAACACAAAAAAACCGGAGTGTATTCTCATCATAAACAGCTTCGCGGTTAATTTAGAGTACACTCCGTTTTTTTGTGTTATATCTCCATAATATAAAAAATATATTCAAGTTAATCCTTAAATGTTATACAAGCCATTTATTACAGTGTTTAAGCACTGTGAGTCATGTGACCTTTAACTGGACAGGTGACTTAAACTCTTGATCACATGGTCAAAGAAGCTTGGTTTTTGATGAGAACATATGATTTATTTTCTCTTATTTTATGTCTCTTCAGTTTTGTATAAAGTTTCTGAAATTTAATCTGGATTATGTGAGTTGACGCTGTGATGAACACTATATTTCTTAAAACAGGTAAATTAACTGATAATGTCTTCAATATAACATGTATCATTACTATTCCTTATGGACATACTAGTTGATATAGCGAGCAATATTTCAATTTTGCGAGGGACAGAGCATTTGTTTAGTGAAGCTAATGAGTTTTACCTCCTTGTCAGCAATATCAATTGTTGTATAATCGAACAAAACCAGATGATATGTCAAAATCGATTATAAGCAAACATACAAAGATGCCCATACAATAAAGTACATTTTAAAAATGTCCTACTTAAAATGTGTTCCTTATCATTATTTAATATGATTAAATAGGATATTTGTGGACGCATGCATTTCTGCCTCATTATCCGCATCAATATAATTTGAAATACTATGTGGTAAACATAAAATAAGTTTATACATAAGACGCTTTATGATCATACTTCAACTTCTTTTCAGAATTCATCCACGGGTTTTTTCATGATTTATCCTTTCTTATCTTTCAAGATACCCTACATTATGTACACTGTAGCAAATGACATTTACATTAAATTAGACATATGATAGTGATATAAAGTAGTAAAGCTGTACATGTATTAACTTGACAAGTTAAAACAATACTCTTCAAAATCCATTAGTGGTTCGCAATTGCTAATATCTGTTCTAATTTATTAGCCTTTGCTACTGTTTTCTTCATCGCTTTGACGTATTTATATCAGTTTAGATTAAAGTTATGGCAAGATTGGTATCAAACTATTTTATTAGGCTCATCAAAAATAATTTATCAAATTGGCTCCATAAAGTATATTCATCATTTGAAAAGTGCATGATATAATTAATTTTAATGAAGTTATTTCTCGATCAAACAGTTGTGATACCACTTCACTGTGATGACATGTTGACATGTGCAATTAGCACACGATGATAAAATTAACAATAGTCTTGTCGTAATAGATCAAAATACCATTGTGACATATAAATCAATTAAGCATTGTCTCGGGGCTAAATGAATGAATTAAATAATCAAATATGCATTTATTTACATAATATAAGTAAATTTAATGTCCCAATATCATTTTCAAAATTTAATTTCATTCTTTTTCCAAATGAAATTCCTGGTTAGTTGTTTTTGGGTTTTTTACAGTCTGTTAAAGATGAATCATAGTACTAACAAATATGGGATCTACATGATGGCATATGTGGGATTATGAGATGCAGGTGATGTAGGAGGGTATAGGTGTTACAGGAAGTTAATGTGATGTATGAGGGTATAGGTGTTATAGGAAGTTAATGTGATGTAGGAGGGTATAGGTGTTATAGGAAGTTAATGTGATTTAGGAGGGTATAGGTGTTATAGGAAGTGAATGTGATGTAGGAGGGTATAGGTGTTATAGGAAGTTAATGTGATGTTGGAGGGTAAAGGTGTTATAGGAAGTTAATGTGATGTAGGAGGGTATAGGTATTATAGGAAGTTAATGTGATGTAGGAGGGTATAAGTGGTATATGAGATCAAGCTGATGTAGGAGGTGTAGGTGGTATAGGAAGTAAAGCTGGTGTACGAGGGTAGGTGGTATAGGAAGTAAAGGGGATGTATGAAGGTAGGTGGTATAGGAAGTAAAGGTGATGTACGAGGGTATAGGTTGTATGGGAAGTATAGGTGATGCAGGATGATATAGGTGATATTGAAGGTAAAGGTGGTGTAGGAGGGTATAGGTGATACAGGAAGTATATGTGATGTAGGTTGTTATAGGTGGAATAGGAAGCTAATGTGATGTAGGAAGGTAAAGTTGGTACATGTATAGGAAGTATAGGCAATGAAGGAGAGTAAAGGTGGTAAAGGAAGTATAGTTAGCAAATGTGATGTTAGAGGGAATAGGTGGTATAGGAAGTAAAAGTGATGTAGGAGGTATAGATGTTTTAGGAAGTAAAGGTGATGTATGAGGGTATAGCTGGTATAGAAAGTAAAGCTGATGTACGAGGGCATAGGTGGTATAGGAAGTATAGGTTAATATTAAAATCATAAAATAATGTCAATGGTTTGGTTATGGTTGGTTTGGTTTGTGTGTGTTGTTTACGTCCTAATAACATCTATGACCATTTCAGGACGTGTCAGGTTTTCGGGCTTGAGGAAAACCTGAGCAATTGGAGAAAGATAAAACACTACGGAATTCCACTCAATTTTCAAAACGTGGAGTAATCTCCCTTCAATTTAAAATATCTAAAGCATAATAGGTAACTGACTCAGGTAAATAAGTCGAGTAGAAAAACCGTTACTAATTGACCGTTACTCGTCAATTTTCCTGAAAATGTTGCAACAGGAAGTTAATTATTCTGTCAGAGATATGTAACATGTGCTAACACTTAATAATGTAAAGTATCGTATAGAATCCAGTGTTTATGGTTTAACGGTTGTTACTTCCTTTTATTAAAAAGAAAGATGTTTATCATAATGACACATAAACAGCTAACCTACACAGGTATACATCAGCATTAGTCATACAGACGATATGAGCCTTCTTATGTTTCAGCAGGAGGGGACGCAATATGTCTATTCTCCTTATTGTATGAATCAACATGCATAAGAGCTGCCAATAAAATCGCTGTCAATTCGACTACAGTATAAGCATATGCACATTTAGTTGCAATACATATACGAAATGATAATCAAATCGACAAATTGCTTCGGTTTTGTTTTGTTTGATATATTTAGGCACAGCTTGGAGAAGGGAGGTACCCCTTTATATTGTATCTCTTTTACAGGTGAGCTAACCGTCGTCTGTTCCTGATCAAGAGCTGATATGTGATACGTATTTTCTCCACTCTGTCTGCCTCTGTAATTAATAAATCTTGTACCTAATATCTAAATGAATATTTCAACGTATAATTAGGTCTAGTCAAGAACAAGACTGCGGCCCTTGTATACAACTTTTGAAAGCGATCTGCGAGTTCTGATCTGAAGGACGCATGAAGTGGAAAAGCATTGGTGGTATTTACGTCAGGCAACATAGGGGGAAAGGAGATCGGGGGTTTACCATATCACTACTGGCTATAACCACCCCAAAACGTAAGCTAGAACTGGATTTAATTTGTGAAATAAGAACCATTAGTAATGAGATGTTGCATATGTATGTTAATATACCCATGTAAAGTAACATTTATATTCGATTATCGTTGAAGTTGAGAGAAATTACCTTATGTCATGGCTTTAAAACGCCGGTAATGACACATATAATTGTAAGCATTTATTCTGTTTGTGCTGCACTTTTTATAAAACTTGGGATACTTTCTTTTTCCAGGTCAGACCTTTTAAAGTTGTCTTTCGAACTTTTTTCGTCATCGTAAAACAAATTTCTATTTTCTTGCACTTGACATTTCATAAAATTAAATACATATATTTTACATGTTTATTCATTAGTAATATGATATCTGCATAACTTGTACCATTCAGTTGGTTATACATGGATGACTTACACCAAACGTCAGTATATATATTTATTTGATAATCTAAAGCTCACGAACAATAAATTTCTTACAGCAACGTTTGATTGTAAGAACGAAATATTGATGACGACAAAAAAAGAACAGTACATGACGTCACCAGGATTCCCTGATGAATACCCAGCGTACGTTTATGAGAAACACTTAATGTTCATTTGTATCATATCTATACTACTTTATTGGCGGCGGATCGATCCAGTGGTTAACACTCCTGCAATTCATCCAGGCGGCCGGGGTTCGATCCCCAAAGTCATCGTACGCATGGAATATTCAGAGAAAAGATAGCATGTTGCCTCATTTGTTGATACAAATCAAACGATATCGGTAATTACCTTTCTAGAGTAACATCAAAAAGAAATAAATAAGTTTTAATAACCATCTATTAGTTTCTCATTTGTATTCTTGGAGTGTTTAAGGGTTTGCTAATTAGCTTTGGCAGCGTTCAATAGAATCGCTATCAGAAACAGTCAGAGAAGCATACGGCTATAGGATGATTATGAGTCCTCCAACGACAAGGTTTCAAGGAGTACATTGTTCATCTCCCGTTCCTGTTTGGGTTCATTGCGCGTTTCATGATCTTGTTGTCGTTATTTATGGACTTTTTAGTTTGGTTTTTGTGTCGCTGCATTGACGATGTCTCAACTAATTTAAACACCCGATTGTACCAACAGAAAGGTTTTAATTTCAACAATTTCTTTTTTGATCATGTAATGTTTAACATAGCGTCATTGTCTCTAGCGTGAGAGTGATATCATGACATCATGTTTTATTGATATTACATTTGCTTTATTCATTAAGGCAGAAATGCGCCTGTGGAAGGGGGCCGTGGTGGCAAAGTGGTTAAGCCGTCTACCAATCTGCTACTACTGTCCCTCCTCCACTGGGTCGCGAATTCGAGTCCTACGTGAGGGCATTTGCCAGGTACTGACCGTAGGTCGATGGTTTCGGCTTTTCTCCACATTATAACCTGACACGTCCTTAAATGACATAGCTATTAATAGGACGTTAGACACAAACAAACCAAACCGAAGCGCTTATGGAATACCAGGCCACAGATCTTCCCTGTTAAAATTTTGTATGTCACTTTCTGCAGTAAGTTGGTTAATGTCTGCTCAGTTGTGTTCGAGTGTCATAATTAGTATTTGAAATGTGCAGTTTACTGAACAAGATTTAGTTATATCTAAAGGGATTGTTAATCCTACTCCGCCTTTTTTCCAGGCTCATACCAGGGTATAAAATTATGGTTTTTGGGTTCATTATTTTTCCTTAAAGAAAATGCTTCAGATTTTCTAGAAAAATTAGATGTATTTGCATTGAGTATATATCAGAACATTAATAAACCTTTCAGATTGTTATTTCAAAGCACCTTGTGAAGAATGTTGCACCTTCTCTGGAAAGGAATGCTCGCAAGACTGCATACTGTTTATGCTTGCATCCTGGGAGTCCTTCATGTACCCGAATGTACGTATCTTTAAACAGTTTACAAATTAATCAATGTATTAAACGTTATTCATAACAAAGTCTCATTAACACACACATTCAGTAAATTGTTCGCAACATGTGGCAATTGCATCTCTTAAGGATATATCAGTGGTCATTAATGGTCACCCAAATGACAATTACAGTCCAACCCGTTCCGAAACAGATGTAGAATGAAACACAACAAAAGGGGAGCTTCCTATATAATTTTGTGTAACAATTCAAATGTCCATCCTTTGGATATAACGTATTTAAATATCCGTCTTTCATGTTAACTGTACATAAATACATTCAGGCTACAAGGTCTGAGCGATTCTCGGGCTAATTGTCAATTTGCAGCTCTTTTTATGCCAATTATAAACAGTAATGAAAATGTCAATTTTGAAAACTAAAGTTAACATCTATGACATTGTGCAAACATTTTTGTCGTTTATCAGTGGTACCAAAAGTACCAGGAATTATTAACATGGATTAATTTAATGAAAACTGGCACTTATTGAAGCAGACAGTTCGGAGTATTTAGTGTGTTAAATCAAAATAGGCTTGTCGTTGTATCAAGGTAAGGGGAGTTTAACATTAGCTGAGGATCATTTGCAGAAACATTTAACATTTATGCATTTTAATGTCCGTGCTCACAATTCGAAATCGAATTAAGTGTTGCGGTTAAGAAGTGTTATACATTTGTAGTTAAATATACAGTTTTCCTTAATTACCATACACATATGACTTCATAATTGTGCACTTCATTCAGAGACAATTCCAAACTTGAGTGTGTGCTTTGTTACAAGTCCTGGTATTGGTTAATAGAAGCACATGTTACCCAAACAACAGTTGTTAATATTTGTATGAACAGCTGCTTTTTCAAATCCCCATTTTTCAAGTCCATTGTCATTCGAGTTGTCTCCCGTTACATACACTTACCTCACCGTTAACAAAGTTGTTAGAGCTACTGTTAATTCTTTTTTTATTATCTTTGTCTTATTTTTTATCATAAGTATGATAGTGCCTTGAAAAAATAAACCTAAACGAGTGGACTAGACTATTATCGCAACATTGGCACATTCTATTGTCTGACATAACGGTATCGGCGATTTCAATCTGACATAGTGCAAACTGACAAGGATTTTCGATGTATCATATGACGATATAGGGAATTAACATGAATGTTTTCAATAGTAGAAAGTATGTCGCTCATTCAGTAAATTTACCTGCTGAAATATTCATGAATCTCTACGAACTTGACGGACGCCGGCATGAAACTTTGCCTACGCAGGCCACGACTACCAACAACATTATCCAGAAGAAAGTGACGAGTCTAGCTTATGCACATTCCGCCATGACAAACACCGCTTTGTCAAACCCGATGTCAACACCGGCCTATAGTTTCGTGTTCTCGAATCATCATCCACCGAGTACACATTTACACCAGAGTATACTGTTATACATTCTCTCTCTGTAGAGTTTCTCAGGTTTGGCTTATTCGAAAATTAAACTATTTATTTCTGCAAATTTTTTTTATATACAAGATGGCTAAAGTTGATTAAAGCGGTAGTGGGAAATTTTTCTCTTGTGTGTTTCGAGGTTTCGGAAATGTCCTTTCGATTTTACAATTTATTACTACCGCTAATGTTGTATGTAAAACAATCACCCTTTCATACCTGCCTAAACAATAGAAAAAATCAGCTGTATTCCATATTTTAGTCATTATGACAATCAGACATGAGATTCAATAAGAAACAAATGAATTCAAATTCTAATTTCAGATCATAATTTCAATATTTGGTGAGAAGAATGTAGAACAAATGAATGAAAGACGTTGAGTTGAGCTGCAAATATGTCTTTTACAATGCGAAAATGCACCAGTGAATATAATTACTAATCCGGATTTCCTCCATGTTACATCTGTTCTAGACTTTGTTTGTCTCAATGACATATATTAAAATATTTTTTAAAAACTTACAATGGTAAATCGTTATCGACAATTGATCCAGTAGCATATCATTGATAAACTGTACTACAATAATTTGAATTTAAACACTTGTATTCAAAATGCATCACACTTTTCTCAGATAGTTAAAATATATAGACCGAAATAAGTATGAATAAATAGAGTTTTTCCAAGGTCTTATTCCATGATATGGTATCATCCAGCTATGTAAGAACTTATGTATCGCTACACCCTTGCTAATTTATACACTAAATAGTATTGACCGCGTACGTACAAAGAACTACATTTTATTACAATGTAAGATATTTTATTAATTAGAGTAGAAAAAAAATACCACAAGTCTTGTACCAGAATGTTGACGACGTTTTCCTGGAGTGTTGTATAGATTTCTTCTACATTTGTTCCTTATCAATTTACGTTATCAATATTTCATAACCGAATATGCTTTCGAGTTATAAACATATAGATCTAAACTTAAAATACATGTACGTCTTAAGTCATTTAAATGAAATTAATATGTAAAGACGACAAGTTTTCAGATTAATCAATTATGGTATGAAAATCAATTATGTATAAATTTATCCTAAATATATTTTCTTAACCCTTCGTGTTGTAAGGTCCGTAACCAACGTATATCGAAAGAATAGATTTATTCTAGATATTACATGAGTTTGCGCCATTATTAGCTACGCTCCATTTTGTAAGATCCATATCTGGTAGTGTGTCACATTTGACCATATGGTTGCTACAAAAGAATGAAACAGATATATTAAATTTCGAAGGATACTTAGCTGTGTTCTCAACAGTTCAAGTAGCTTCTTACTTTGTTTTCTTAATTCTAATAAAAACGAAGGGCAATAAAACTAATCTGAAGCAGCACTTCAATATTCAGAAATTACTAAAACTCTTCTTAATACATGTATCCCACATTTAGTAAAATTTACTTTTTACAGTGGCTTCAATTTTATAATGGAGACATCAAACGAGGCAGCTACATGTACGCAACAAAGATGCATTCATGTGTTTCTGAAGGATAAATATTAAATATTTTACTATATTTAAAAGTATGTATGATGAGTAGGGATATTCTATATAAACGTTAATTTGGATCACAACCAATGCTTTGAGGTTTGAGCCAAAACTCTGCATCCTCAGGTTGATATTCCCTAACTCAAACACATACGTAACGAATGAATATTTTGTAGTTCCGAGCCGGGTATTTTACATAGGAACTCTGTCATTCATAAGCAGAGTTTGGATAAAGTACACATGGTAATAATGCAGCCATTATTCATTAAACACAAGTTACTTTTACGACATATAGCTGAAAAAACGAAGTTTGCATATTCTTACCTGTTTTCATAACCTGGCTTACGGAACACGTTCGGCTGGATCTGGTCAAGGCCCTGGTTTCGGCACATTATTTTTGCTACAGATATTTTCTTAACTTCAAGCAACTGGGATGTGAAGATAATATAACCACATCTTAATACACATATCTAAAATGCGATGCAGAAAAAACTCAGTGATTAAACTAAATTCAGTCACGTTTAAATCAATTTCCTTGTGATTTAGTATTCAATAATCAAAATTGATATATGTGCTGTACATGTTTTGGTATATCATTCTTTAATAAACAATCCGTTCGAGTCACGCCACGGCACTGTGTTGTATCATTGAACAAGAAACTTTACCCCGCTTGTTCAAGTCAACTCAGCTGTAAATTAATATGTGGTTGGGCAGTGGTAGAATTGTAGAATGCTAGCTGTGAGCGCGATTGAGTTAAGAAAGATATTGGCTGGTTGCACGAGCCCTACATGTTTAACTACGGATAATCATTTATGAACGCTTTGAGACAACCTACAATATAGATGGTGATAGAGCAGTATATAGGAACCTCTAATGATTAGTATTTTTATTGTAATATAACTCCATGAACAACTTAAGGTAACGAGAACTTCTTGACGAATTATAATCGTGAATATGTGTTAAAGTTCACAACTGACATAAACCGTTTCCCTATAATACAAACGGATTACGTCCTTCAGCAAAATATTCATAGTAAATTGTGTAATAGGTGAATATTATTTCCTGCATTGCTATATTGCTCAACGCTTAACATTTTTGTTTGCTGCGACATAGCTGTGTCGGGTACATACAGCGGGCATCACATAGCGACGAATTACTATAATTAAACTATTAATAAATATACAAAATAAAATCTCCCTGAGGATTTGAGGTGACAAACGTCCCGATGATGCGTCGTATATATAATGAATAACAGAAGAATATCGGGATTAGTGTTCTAGTTATGAGTTGCAGATAAGTTATTTATTTGTATTTATTCTTTAAGAAAAGCATCATATGTATTGTGACTAAAAGAATAAAATGGATTTTGCGAGTAATATGTTTATTATTGACGAAGTACATTTTATTTTACGATTGCAGGATATGTTAAATCACTACAGGACTGGCTACATACCGTCAAATACAGTTAAATCAATTGTGTAAAAATGTGATAAAGAATGTATCACGATAATTAACAAGAGGCCCAGAGGGCCTATATCGCTCACCTGGATATCAAAGCAATCATGGCACAATATTCTCCAAGTGAGATCCAAGGGAATATGCCAGACCCCAAGGCCAATCCTTGTAGCATATCTGTATTTGATTTTTTATGCCCAGCAATTTTATGTATGGTTATGGGGTGGGGATCTCAACTGTTTCCAAGCTGTGACACATAAACTAGGTCCCTAGGGTTGTGGTCAGACCCCAGAATCAATTCTAATATCAAGACTGCATTCGTCTCTTTATGCCCAACAATTGTATATATAGTTTTGGGGTGGGGATCTTGACCGTTTCAAAGTTATGACCCAGGGGTTGAGTCTCCGAGGGTGGGGCCAGACCCTAAGGCCATCCTGGAAGTAAATGTGCATTCCTCTCTTTATACTCAGCAATTGTATATATGGTTATATGGTGGGGATCTCAACCATTTCCAAGATTATTCATTTTTTGCCCCACCCCTTAGCCCGGGGGGTCAGCCCCACCATTTGTTCAATTTTGAATCCCTACCTCCCATGAATGCTTCCGACCAAATATGATCAATATCCATGGTATAGTTCTACGGAAGAAGTCGTTTATAGCAATATAGTCAAATTGCCCCCTTTTGGCCCAGCCCCCAGCCCCCAGCCCCCTGGGGGGTCAGCCCCACCAGTTGCACAATTTTGAATCCCCACCACCAAGGAATGCTTCCAGTCAAATATGGTTGATATCTACTTCTTAGTTCCAGAGAAGAAGTCGCTTAAAGTAATATAGCTAAATAACCTTTTTTTGCCCCGCCCCTCAGCCGCCATGGGGTCAGCCACACCATTTGGACAATTTTGAATCCCTGCCTCCCATGAATGCATCTGATGAAATATGATTGATATCCAGTGCATCGTTCTACAGTACAAGTCGTTTGTAGCAATATAGCCAAAATGCCCCCTTTTGGCCCCGCCTCTCAACCCCATGAGGGGTCAGCCCAACCATTTGTACAGTTTTGATTCCCCACCACCTAGGGATGCTTCCAGTCAAATATGGTTCGTATCCATCTCTTAGTTCCAGAGGAGATGTCGCTTAGAGCAATAAAGCCAAATTGCCCCCTTTTTGCCCCGCCTCTCAGCCCCCTGGGGGTCAGCCCCACCATTTGTACAATTTTGAATCCCCACCACCTAGGGATGCTTCCAGTCAAATTTAGTTAAATTCCAATCAGTGGTTAAGAAGAAGAAGTCGTTTAAAGAAATTGGTTACGGACGGACGGACGGCTGGACGGACGACGGACGACGGACGGATGGACGACGGACGCAACGGTATGGCATAAGCTCACCTTTGTCCTTCGGACCCGGTGAGCTAATAATGGTAATCAAAGTTGCCTGATTTTTTTGTACTTGCCCTTCGTAAAACCAGTTCCTCCTAAATGTTGTGGCGGTTGCTCATACCAGAATCTGTCTCCAATTTTGAAGTTTTTAAATTGCCGTCCAAGCATACATGCAAACGTTGGTCCGATTCCACCCCCTTCTATGTGTGTCTCTGTGATGCCGCCAGCGAACAGATCGATGTCGTCAACATCCCTGAAACGTAACATTTTATACGTGAACCATGAGAGGGAACCATAGAGCAACAGTTATTACTACTTCTTTGTTTACATCTTTTCATGTAGTCTGCGGACGATGCATTGTTATATTTTTGACGCTGTGCCTTCTGGAACATCTGGTCTTATTTTCCATGTACATTTTCAAGAATATTTACGTAAATATTTCCCTTCTTCATATTGTGCGATAGTTTTATAGATTTTGAGTTATAGTTATGTGGGCCTTCCAGGACTATGTTGATTATTTAAGTTTCTTTTCACCTTAAAGACACGTATTTATCACGAATGTAGCTGTGTTCATACATATATATTAAGTGAGTTTACAAGATGAACAATATTTAAGGAATCATGTACAATTGTTAAATATAATATCCGTTATTTTATATGTGACTAAAAAAAGATTGTCAAAAAAGTGTGCCAGTCTAGTGTTAAAACCATGAAATATATGCGGTTGACATCACATGTTGAAGCAATTGTAAACATTAGTTATGTACGAACAGGCAATATAATTTATCTGATTACTGCAGCTAAAGCTAAATATTCTTGTTTGGAACATGGTTAGGTTCGCACATAATATAGCGTATTTCGATTGTTTTGAGAACGAAGTAAAATAGCAAAACTGGTAAAAAACGTTTTTTTAAATGATGTCATTGCCTTCATATTGGGTTGAAAAATCACAGATATATAAACATGACTTTCCCAGATACTTAGCACAGATAACAACTTCCGATTATCTGTTTGGGTTAATCAACAACAGGGTACATGACAAATGAATAAAAGACATTAAATTCCCGCATATAGTTCATACATGTACTAGACATATCATGTATATAACGCAAATAAATCTTAAACAGTAATAATAATCAATAGTTCACATACTGATAAACGTTGCCAAGTCGCATTGCATTGTCGGGAGTGTGATTAACCAGGCCACCGGCGTTGGAGCCAAAGTGGGTTGCCCGTGGAAGGTTACACCACCTCCTCCAGTCGTTGTAACCAGGGGTGCCGTGGTCACGTCCTCTTTGAATATTTAAAGACGGTAGATCGAAACTGTCTCCATTGCTGTCCACAAACAGTAAGTCAAGGATAGCTTTCTCAAATATCCTGTGGAAAAGATACATTTTACCAATTTGTTTAAACTTAAGCATTTTGAAAAAAAATAAGTATATCATAATACAAGCATATACTGTACATAGAAGCATATACTGCAAAAGTATCTATATGTCAAATTAAACGAGATAATGCATTTTGTATGTGAACATCGTTTTCTTCAAAGCTTTTCTTAAAATAATCTTCTTGTTAATGGCCACATTTAAATAAGTTGTAAGGGTTTATGGCCAAAGTAATATATCATTAAAAGTATTAAATTTAGCAATCATATGCTTTGTTTGACTATCATAAATGTTCTTTGCGATTTCTAATAGCATACCTATCCTGAAAGAAGCCTTATGAATACGCTTTATCGAATGAGCTCAAGATAAATTCTCGTTTGCCGAGTCGGCTAGTGATTTACTAGGGTGATAATTATCGTATTTACTCTTCAAAATGAGACGAATCACTGAATTGCTTATCATGTGTTTTCTGTAGACATCACGACCATACAAAACCCGGACACTTGTCTACAGTTGATGACGGCATACATCACGTGGTAACTACATAGTTATAAAACGCTTCTTGAGATATTTTGAATAAAATGTTAATTTCAGTAAAACAATGAAAACATTTCAAATATCGTTAAACACAAATTATTTCCCGACTCGTCTTCAAAACATTGCTTGACAGCTTACTTGTGTTTTTTAAGATACGTGTTATGAAAAATACATTACCTATCCATGCGACCTGCAGGACCTACAGTCATCCACCTAGTCATGAAATATTGGTTTGTACCGTTAGCCTTCTGTATCAGAAATGGCCTATTAAATGTTGTTTCTGTTTTAAACTTTTCTATCGTGACCAGGTCGTCATTCATCAATCCTTGAAAATGAGGAATCAGTGTATGTCCAAAACGAAATACAGCGACATCAAAAGCGTTACCAGTGGCGGCATTCACGGTCTCATCGTACACATCTGAATGGCATGGCGCATTGTTAAGCCCATAATTCTTCATCAGCTTTTCATTTAGTAGAACGGGTAAAAATTCACCGTATGTTATTTGTTGGTTGAATGCTGATATGATCTTTCTTGTTTCTTGAAAGATGATTTCATCTGTCCACATAGGATTGATATTCGTTAATTCGTTTGCAATCCTAGTATGATCACGTAGAAATATGATGTGAGTTGTGCCCAGACTTGGAACTGTGTTAACACGTTCATCACCTACAGAACAAAAGACCAAATGACGAAGTGGTATTGGTGTTTTTCTTAATGATATAATCATTACAACAAATAACTATATAGCATCGATAATTCGTTTTTGAATACTCATACCTGAACTTGTACCATGTATTTAAAGGCATACTCAATTAAAGAAAAAACACTTCATGAAGGTTATGTAATAAATTGAAATGTAACGATTACTTTTTAGTAACGTTACTAATAAAACTAGCAGCTTGATAGTGCAAAATATGATACCCACGCCTCGAATACGAGCTGATTGGAATACAATGATAAAGGAAATAAGAATGATTGTACACTGATGTTGAATCTTGAAATCAAAACGCTGCTTTAAAATGGTTCAATTACAACTCAGCGATGAAGTAAAAGAGTTACCTGCATGGTAGCAGTAATCGTTTGGACTTTGGTCTATTACACAGCCTGTTGGCCTACCCGGTAATCCGTTCCCTTTCATTTTCAGCCCACCTGTTAAAATAATTAAAAGCAGGTTTCCATAGATAACTTTCTGCAAAGAGATTGATTAGTTGATAATTTGCATGATTGTTTATTTTGACCAACCTGCTGACTTATTCGTAATATTGTCAGTTTAACATTTTCTAATTGCATTATTGTTGGGGCTCCGCACCGATTCATGGTTTATTTTTCACTCAATTGTATCAATATGTATTTTTATACATTCCACAAATAATAATCTGGAGATGTAATCAGGAAATCGGTAAAATTCCAATGCCAAGATGCGATTTATAACAGCCATTGTGACGAAGGTATGCACTACCTTATTATATTAACCTTAAAAGTCAGAATAATGTGATTAAAATTTCTGCGCTAATCTTGCTTAGTAAAACGGGGTATGCTTAATCTCGCCCACTAGTTTGTTTTCGCTTAAAACCTCAGGTAATTTGGTCTCCATCATAATAAATGATTTCATATTGATCGATACTGATATGTTCAATTCAGGTGTTCTATCATTAGACTGACCGATTAATTAATTCAATTTTAAGCGAACAGATGACACACATACATTAGTTAAGCATCAGCTAGGTTAAACCTAGCTCATTGATTATGGATTCGCCCCAATGGTAGACTGCGGTGGGGAAATCTCAACATTTTGAAGGCCAATATGATTTTGTGATGCCTTTTTCGATGTTCTGTATATTAATGAGATAAGTTCACCTGTTATAGGGATAATAATATTCTAATGTAAGCTATTATTTTCATTCACAGCCCCTTTGGAGGAATATAGGTAACGGTACATACATCTTTTTAAGACTCTGTCATGTCCAGGAGTGTACATTTGAAAATCCCGAGGGAAGAATTTCCCTATCCTACACCCATGGACATGAAAGAGTATTTTTCTCTCATTCCAACCACCAGAATAAGCTCAGAAACCATGAAAACGCGTTTGGACTGGCCACAATTTTGAAAATATCAATTTCCCCCCAGAGCTTTTTAGCTCGAAAACAAATCAGCATGCCGGATTAAGCATATCCCATATTGACAAACAGAGTTTGCACATGAAAATTAATCACATCTTTCTAACGTGTAAGGTAAATATATCGTAAAAGGTTTATAATTTCATCACGTCGCTTCATCCGCATTGCGGCATCGGAGAGTTCCCAATTCATGACGTCACGTCAATGTCGAGTCATTGTGACCTCACGCCACGTGAAATTGTGTGTAAGATAGAAATTTCCTACACCCCTTTCTTACCCTGGACAGCTCTATCTTACACACATGGAAATGAGAGAAAATGTAATATACAACTCCTCATAATGCAACCATATTATGATGGTCCTAATATGAATTTTCTGTGTTCCTGCATATCATATAGGAAAAAAAATCAATTATTGCCCAAAGGATAACGTTTAACAACAAGTAGAAAGCGTTTTATTTACACAATGAAATAATCATACAGTATATGTTCAATGGTACTCGATGAGTTGACGTACATGCTCGTGTACATTTTGATTATGGTAAACTCGTCAATAGACTACCTCAGTTTTGCTAGTTACTAAGCGTAATCATTTAAGAGGAATGTATCAAATAACCTTTCTGAAAACAGGAAGTTGAATTTCATATTTTTCTCTTCGTCCTTCACCAAAATATTATGCATACCATGATATTTCGTCCTTAGCGAATCCTGTTGATCCTGTGTAGACCCGTACACATTGGAAGCATCTATGTACGACGTGAGAGAATTTAGCTGTTCGCGTTGTCCTGTGTTGTAATTTAAAACAAATTGAAAATACACGTGAATGTCATGAAGTATAGTTATTAAAACAATTATACATTGTCGATAAACATTGCGTGATATCTTAAATATATAATAAATTAAATATTCTTAAATTAAGTAGTGTATAGATGTTATTATTCGGTGTCAACGTTGTTGATCGACATCTGTGTAGATGAAGCAAATATAAATGCAATTATCGGTGTAGACTCCGGTACATGTTTGAAAAACCCGCTAATTATGCATTTGAATTTATAAAATGTGCGCATATGAGGGACTACAAAAACAACTTAAAATGTTCTATCGCCTGTATATTTAAATAACAAGGACCTTTAGAACGTTTAATTAGTTTTATACTTGTTAATGCAAAACTTTAATGGGTTTTCTTAAACACTAAAATCTATTAAGAAAGTTGTATACATGTCTATATGCATATTCATATTCAATGCATTTATTTGTTCAATGCGACAATACGAAAATTTCACAACGCAAACATTTACAATTAAAAATAATCTATCCTTACTTTAGTACTTTTGAAATGGTCACTAGATATGAAATTTGCGAAAAATTAATTGCGCGGAATTAACAATTATAGAAAATTTGAGAAATTTCGGGACCGCAAAAAAAACAAATAGTAAAAAAAGTATGTTTGTATTTGTTCTTAAAACTTTTTTTTTTACATGTAGATTAATTTGTATGTTCGTTTACTTGTTTTTCTTTTGAACATTATAGATCTTACTTGGTATTCGATTGATCTAACATCTTTCCTATCGATCATATAACACAGTATGAAGTATTATATTGTAAATCTAGCATTTGACCGATATAGATGTACGCCAATCGTTTTCGGTGGAGATTTTCTCTTTACCTGGCATGCAGTCCAAACCCGTACTAGCAGTTGATCTAGAAAACGGCATACATGTTTTGTTGAAATGAGCATCATTCGATGGTAAAGCTATTGGGAAGCAGTCTGGTCTATTGTGAAAAATAACATTACATTACATATTAAAGATAACATATACCTGTAGCCTGGTCCATTTCAAAGAGTGAACTTTCAATATATATGTATCTAGATCTTCAATATTTTATTTTTAAACAAATGTAAGGAAATGTATAAATATTTACATTTCTTGGCATTTTTGATTGTCTTTGATTGTACAAATGTGCAAAAGAGTCTTAAAACATAATAGTAAACGTTATTTAAAACAAAAACGCACATTGAATCTGCATCAGGTCCACAGCAATCAAGCTCCTCACCGCCAGGGCCTATAATATAGCCATTGAAACAGTACAATAGCAACGTTAGCAAAGACCAAACAATTGCAAAGCTCAGAGATACTTAAAAATCGAATCTTGAATTGAAACAAAAAGACTGCAACAGAAACTGCGGGGTTATGAAGACAAACGGATGGAGGCCATGGCTCCTAGGAAAACCCTCGGCGAATCGGCGAATGTTGATAAAAGATTATTGTATACCGATCAATAAGTTCATGTGTATAAGACACAATAAACAAGGTTTAAATCATGAAAGACATAAAAATGTTAAGTGGGAAATCAGGTCATGCCGACAACCGTAGTGTCTATAGTGTGGTTTGACGTCTGTCTGGTAGATAGCCATAGCTAAGTAGCTTATCGGTCCACAGGACATTCTTTTGATTAGGTTTAATGTCATCGTCACGGCTTAGGTGATATGAAACGGCCACCTAAGGAGAATTCGCCAACAAAAGGGAACAGGGACTGTCACTTTTAAATCTTCTTCACGGCAAGTTTGGGGGACTGAACTCCGTGATAAATAACGACCAATCGTAATAGCACAAATTTCATCGTATAGATTAAGATTTATATTACTCTGAGTTATTAACATAATCCAAAAATAATGACTTTTTCGAAAACGCGAAATAAAGGTAGGCGAAAACAACGATATAAATCTCACGTTTTCTTAGATAATCTTAGCGATAAGTCCACACATATTGGCTTACGCTTTATGTTTACAAAGATATTAAATAAAGTATTCATAATGCATGTCCTTAAACAACAAACGCAAAAATAAAATATTTGTAAGTGTGCAAATATTTTATTTTAAAATGACATTTTGGAAAGTTGGATAAACTTCATCTTAAGAATATCATGTTCCTTTTAATCTTTGTCTCCATTTCGTGATACATGATGACGTTACAATGAACGTTGTTTTTAATCTAGCCAATCGTTACCCCATATTGAAGATGTTTCCATGGGTTCTTTTATGATTTATTAATATATCTAAAATAAATAAACATAACTACATACCTGACGAGATTGGTGTTCTGATGAAGTCATGGTCGATGAATTGACCCCAGGCCATCACCATTACTGTTTTGTCTGGTGACGGTTTCGGGTCAGTGTTGTCACGGAATACTTTGTTGCTAACTTTACGTGCAGAAGGTAGTGGCAATCCATTCTTTGCCTATGTCTGGGTTCTCCAACCCCTGAAGTATTTCACACGTGGTATTGGTGAAAAGGGAGCATAACATTCAGTAATATTTGGTTTACCAAATTTATGTTGTGTTATATAACCTCTATAACGTAGTCATGAATACATTCTGAATCATTTAACGTAAATGCACCCATGACACAACAATGCAGTTTTGAAACGTTTAAATTCGAACGGGTAAGTTAACGCAAGTGCACCAATGATACAACAATGCAGTTTTGCAACGTTTAAATTCGGACGGGTAAGTTTTGTAAAAATCTTAACTGCCCATTATCATGGCCATTACACCTTTGAAACCATCATTTTGCAATGTATTTCACTTTCAAATACGTAAATAACATATGATTTCTGAAGACACACATATATTTTAATAATGCAAGTCATTGCTTAGCAACTAGTAACTTATTCCCATGAAATATTCATACTCTGTATATTATTCCCGTTAAATATGTATACTCTGCATTTTATAACAGTTACATGTATATGATATAAGAACATATGGACCGTATTTTGTATATTTCTGAATTTGTCATTTTGTAATTAATTTCAGTTTTCCTTTGACGTAACATCACAATGAAAACAAAGCCACTACATTCACTTCCTAACGTAAGTTGTACTATATCAGATTACGCATCAAAAAAATGTACGTGTAACACATTAGTGGGGCAAGGTTATTGCATACTTGTGATAACGAATTGATTTCTTTTCTTCAATAAGCAACATATTTTAACACTCTTTTTATATTTGTACATTGTAAAGTGTTCAACTGTAAAATTGTTTTCTAAAGAAACATCGATTCATTCGGTATAAAGGTGGTGTAGTTGTTGCTGCAGCTGTTGTCACGTTATGTACCGCGAAAGCAAAAGCAGAGATTGCTGATACAAACACTATAGTTATGAATGTGACCGCATTCACATCGACTGTATACTGCATCTGGTAACAGTTCAATGCTTATATTTACATTTATAAGTATAGAGTTTGTTTTGTATAGTAACTGAAGCATAAATACGTTTGAATTTCCCGCTTATCATATCAGTGACGTCAGTAAGTTCAAATCCCAGAACAGCCGACATTTCCAGAAGAAATAATATAGTCCCTCGTGTCATTGAAAACCACACGCACATAAAATAGTTTGAACACAAATTTAACTTTATTATTTATTTCATTTGAGTGTGTTTATGTTGAAAAATTGTTAATAATTGCATAACTTCTGCTCGTTTAAAATTAAAGCTGTTTTTCGCGCATTGATAGATTACATGTATTTTGAAGTGATGCGGCGCTGAACGGACTTGATTGGTTTCCTCGGAAACGCTTATGTTTCCTTCGACTGGAATATTACGTTATTATCAGAAGCATATATACTCGGAAACGTTTAATTAAAGTGGTCCTTTCAGTATGTGATAACGAATCCAAGGACATTTTGTTTGAAATAGATTCCATGTCTAATCAGTCAGATTAGCATCGCTAGCAGACGACGTTCACAGGGGTCGGTTTCATGATTTTGAGTAATGGATGACATCACTGAAAAACCACAACACTTAAAAAGGTATTTATAAGCATTTTAAAACCTTGTCGATACCCTCGACTTTTACAAGGTTTTAGAAATGCTGAATTTTAGTGTTGTGGTTATTCACTGATGTTAGGCATAACTCAAAATCTCGAAACCGATCCCCTGTGTGATGACGTTGACTAACTTGGTAATTTCGTATCTAGAATGGCGCTTACAATAATTTTGTGGTACCTACACATCTTATAATAAATTAATATTGTCATAATTTGTCAAGTTGCTTTATTTTTTTGCGATGACCTATATTGCTAAATGCTAACGAACCCAGAATGTTTCCGACTATAGGCCTATTGATACCGAAAGTATCGGGCGGCCATGTTTGTTTATTCCTACACTGGCCGTATCACTGTAAATTGTAGTATACAGTCTCATATACTGCAATTTGGTTTACTAACGACATATAGGCAAATGCAACACAGAATGTAAATATAATATAATAAATAAAACATATAGAAATATTTCGTCTGGTCGGAAACTCAAATCATATGTTAAATTTTAAAATGTAAGAAAACTTCATGCATACAGTTTGAAAATCAAATACATCTTTGTTATATAAACCTAATTTGAAATTACATTTGTTTGTGAGCGTTTTATTTATCATATCAGACTATGATTAACTGTTCTCATAAATAGCATAGCAAAAAGAGATATCTTATTCATCTTCCCTTTTCAAACTCATAAAATATGATAGATTGGATCAAAAGGATGAGAAGGGGGGTTCTAAGGCCTTATATCCAATTGATATATTGATTGTTTACACGTAAATACGATAAACAGCCAATCTATATATGTACTGTATAACAATACTATATGGATGTGAAATCAAGTTTTTTCATAAGCTATAACACCGTCTCAAATTGAAATATCACATGTTATGTCACGAACATACATATACTCGCGTCATTACACACGGAATTGACCTGTATTGTTTATTTCACCAACAAATATATACTCAGTTTAAATGGCATTGCACACGACATGGATATGTATTGTAACACCGGACCACAAGCAACAAAGTACCCTTTACGATAAAATCATCACTAGTAATAGATATGTTGTATTTGTTATAAAATCAACACTAGTAACTAACATGTGTAACTTGTTATAATAGTACTAGACATGTGATCCACGTGTATAATCCGTTATCAATTTACCAGCACTCATGAAATGCATATGTGTCATATGTAATAGCACACATGTAATGGATTTAACACATTTGTAATAACACTAAACAATTGATATTAAGCATGCGTCGTTATCACAACATGGTATATGTAATAGCCATATAGCGTTTGTTACAATATATTATACAAGCATATGCGTAATTGAGTAGGTTGCACAACAAAAGCTCGGAGACCCTCCGTTAACAAGTTATATAATTTTCTTTTCTTTTCTTTCCTTTTCTGTTGTTGTTGACATTGAAGCGTATTTCCATTTATCAACATTGGAATACATTCAATTTCATATAAAAATAGAGACAGTTAACACGATGTATACATTCTATATAAATCATAATCGTACCAGTATGCTAATCATTCAATACTATTCTCTATAACAGGTTGAACTAGATAAATATAGGACAAAAATAACTACTCACCATCATCATAGTTCGGTGGAAGAAATCTCAATTCTGGAGTGAATGATTTTCCCCATGATGGATTATCAATGTTGTTGCAATTGCCATCAGCTGGTTCGGTAAGGATTCAGTAGATTACAAGATACGTCCGTCTTAAAACATGTATCGACCATAATCTTCTTAAACATTTGCACAATTCTTGTGTTTTTACGCATTACCGGAACGGATGCATTGGTTCTGAAAATAGGTTTGGAAATGTTGTTTTTATTCAAAGCTTGCATGAAGATTCATGGAAAGTTCAATGCACTTTTTATCTTATCTTTATTATCACATAGTAGCTTTTGTATATCTTTAGCATTGAAACATTGTTAATTTTAAACTTTATTTGCGTTTGTTTTTTAACATAATTAACGCGAAAAGACAAAAAGAAGAAGACTCAAATAAAATAACAGATGTAATGGTGGCCAGAATTTTTCGAAAATACGGACAACATTCTGATAATTGTTGTTTTGTTTTTTTGTTTTTTTGCAAAAACAACTGCAGCGAACAGAACTGCTTCAACTGAGTTAAATAATATTACAAGAAGTAACGATCAAACGAATTCAATACAATGCACATTACATTGGCACATACCATATAATATTATTTAGAAGTATTTATTTGAATCTCAATTTAAATCAATACAGTGTTGTGCTTAAGAAAATCTACCACTGTTTTGTTTCCGAAAACAGAATATATATATCGACGATTCAAGAAAAAACACAATCATAAATGTTTCTACGAGATCATGTCTTCAATAATCAAGATATTTAACAGGATTGAAATTAAATTAATCGCAAACTGTAAGTTCGTAATGCCTTCCGATTATTTAAAAATATTCTGATAGTTCTTTTTTACCGTTTGTAAAATAATCTGCATGTCCTTGACTCCTTAGCGTAACTACTATTTACTTCAGAACAAGGCTAAAAATAAATCAATTAAACAAATGTTAACCCATTCTGATCTGCGGATGAAATGAGAAAAGTAAATTTGGACAATTATTCGTTATTAGTTTTTCCGAATAATGAATACAAGTCCACCTTTACCTTGCCCATTTAATGTCTAAATATCAATAAATACCACAAATGCACTGTATCAATATATCAATCTTAGCAGTAGCGTGTTACATATACTTATATGATTACAGATGCGATTGCAAATATTTACACCCTGACTATCGCTTGAGTTGCAGCAAGATTAATGGTAGCCATGTTTGCGATCTCCCTGGCCTGATCATCTTCAAATCCGAAGAGAAGTAGCTGTTGTCCACTTGTTAAAGTTCTGCTTTCTGTTCCTGTATTAACGGCTGCCACAGCTAAAGCAAGAACAGCGTAGCAGTGTTTATTTGCAGACTTATATACATATACGCTATTCATGGTGTATTTGATATTGACTAAACTTACTTAACTTGATTTAACAGTTTTAATACAACAACATATCGTTGTACATAATCTTTAATCTCATATTTCTTTTAGATGACGCGATTCACGCCATATAACATGTTGCTTTTATAGACATTATTTCCATTTGAAATACAACATAGAAATTCGCAAATAGAGGGAAATGTCACATTTTTTTGTACGTGTATGAGAAGATTTATTTACTTTCTGCGTGTCTGCGTTTGCGTCAACACGAAGTAACAGCTTTGTGTGACTTAAGGTGAAAGGAAACTCACGTAAACTATACGGAAGTTCAATGAAAAGATGTTTAAATAGCAAAGACTAAGCTGCAAATCTGCTTTTGTATATAGTTCGGTTCCGTTTCCTTGTAAATCAGACACGATCCGAGGATACATACTTTGATTTTCTTTCCTTGTAATGATGTTAACAATATGAAGCCTATCCATGCATGTTTATACAGCTGTAACTAACTAGATATATGGTACATATAGTATTACTGAGACGGTTCCATCAGATGATTTTTTTTTTTTTTTTTTCTTGTTAAAAAATCATAACGTACATAAAATTATGGTCATGTTTATGCAGTTTTTTAACGATTCCATCAAAATCATAGTGAAATTGTTTTTTTTAATTTAACTTCTGGTAATCACGTGAATTAGTTATACATTTCTAAAAAAAATATTTAATTTTTAGTTTTTAACAAATGAATATTTAAGGAAAAGAAACTCGTTTTATAGCATGGGTATAAAAGATTCATTCAGGTTACCAATATTTTCCAGCTGATTCTAATTCTTTGTTTTTGTATCATTTTATGTTAAATGCATTGATTAGTACGGACTATAAACCGTGATGATAAATTGCCTGGGGTCATGTCTTCCATGGAGTCTCGTGCTGTTGTTAGAGCATCTCTTATCAAGGTTTCCATTTCTTTGTCACTCATCTTCATCTGTGGCATCACCGGAGAGATGAGGAGAGCTTCCCAAATCAGGAGACCAAGACAAAACTGCTTCATGTTTATTGAATGCATCTAGAACAAACATAACTTGTGTAAAATGAATTATAAAACTTACATGAACACCTGTATTTGTCATTAAAATAAAAAAGTATATTTTAGCTCAAATATGCTACGAATACGAAGAAAAAGCGTCCAATAAGGACAGAAAACGTTCTCAAAGGGCCAATTTAGCCAATTTTGCATTGCCCAAAACGGCGCCCCCAACCATGGCAACGGAACCTTCTAGTATACAATTGTAATTGCTTTTTGTAGAGCCACCATGGCTATGTAGATTACTGTGAAATCAATAATTTTCGTGGTGTTTTTAATTTCGATGATGGAGTTAGCAATCTTCAACCACGAAGTAGTTTATGTTGTACATGTACTCCAGTCTGCTTCACACGAGTCGCTTTACACAAGTAATACATTATTGCAATGTTTAAATATAAATTAATCACATTGTTAACAGTGTCCGCCATTGATATGCTACGTCTAAACCGTCTAATACATTGTATGTTTCATACTCGTATGCTTTCTTTAGATATACTTTGTTGAGGTAATGTTAATATCAAAATTACGGCCGCAGTGGGCTATCATATTGATAATGTGGACATTGAATTTCTAGAGTGTACCAGCTTACAGGGTATAAAAATAAAATGCGATATATTACTTCTCTTTTAATGTGCTTGTGACGAATTTAAAGGAAAATATGGTTATCTACAGTCATTTAACAATGCTATAATTTTTACAACGGTTGAAAACCTGAATCGACAATGAAGGATTCCAAAATATGGGAAAATAACATGTGTTTACGGCAGCCTGATCATCATTGAGCACAGGTGGAAACTAATGTTATCAAAAAATAGGCCACTAATTGACCCCTGTTGGCAAGACCCTCGTTAGACGTGATTCAAAGAAAGTGGCGGTCACTTTTCGTTTGTTTTGTTGATATATAGTATGCATCAGTATTTTGAAACATAAATAATATCAATGAAAGGTGGATTGGGTGACCTTAACTAAATGGGTTTTAAGTCTATAAAACTACACAAACATATGAGTTATACAGTATAACCCCGATGTATCGCTACCCGTTGTACCGCCAAACTCGCATACCGCCATCAATTGTGTCAGAACCGATTTCCCCACACTTACAATTGCAAATGCACCCGTTGTACCACCAAACTCGGGTACACCTGTACCGCCGTATGCCACAATTTTTTGAGAACAGTCGTTCAAAAACCTCTTTATTGGCCCCCGACAACACCGCCACGCTCTATCAAAGAAATTTACCTTTCTTTGGAATTATGAAGCGGGAAGCATGGCTTCGTGTCTGATCACGTGCGTAAATCCTGCCGTCTGATTGGTGGGGTTTTCAACGGGTTCTCCAGGGAGGGCGTGTTGTTTTTTTACGTATGTTAAGACCAAAGTAGGGTTGAAATATGCATTATAATGACTGTGGTAAGTATTTATAATAGAAATTGGTTTCACAAGAGAAACCTCAAATATCGTTTATTTCACTGTTGACTCAGTCCCGGGGGCCAATTTTAGATGTTGTATGTGTGTCTAATCAATTTATTAATATACATCTGAATACATTTTACCATATTACCTCTGTCGGTTATTAATTCATTCATTCACATCATATGACTTCTCACATGGCTTCTCAAAAATAGGCAACAGGTTGTGAAGATATTCAATTTATTTTACAATTAAACGCCGGACTGTGGATGATAATTGCACCAACAAATCGAAATTGATTTGATGAGACCGACGAGACGCCGCCGTTATACTCACCATGCGAATACTGTATTGTTTTGCCACGTGACTATGACGTACTGGCTGGTGCGGAAGCAGATTTCAGCGATCGCCGTGTTACAACAGGTCCAAACGGACTTTATCTCGATCCCGATTTACGTTTGACTATCAGACCGTTTATTGAAATGATTAGATGCTGGCAAACCACTCAGTTATAATCGGATGAGGACAATCTTGATGTAAAAAAAATCCCGACGAGACGGAATCTTGACGATGTCCGCCTGGGTTGTGCGGCAGAGAAACAGGATATTTAGACGGTTCTTTACTAAGTCGAACACTTACACTTGACTACGTAGTCTAACGTACAGAAATGATGGCATTTGCAGTAGAGAAATGCGAAAATTGTAACCGCTATGCAGATATTACTTGACGATTGTAAGGAAATCTGTAAATACGGGCACGTAAAACTGACTCTCGCCGCGGTACTCGTAAAGTGAATATCTTGCGTGTGACACACTGACCGTAAAACCAGATCTAAATCATTATTTCCGAACTTCTTATTCTTTCAAAAACGATGTGTATGTTAAAAAAAATGTGTGCAGTTAAATATTGCACATATACGTGTATATTTGAGTTTCCATTGGTGTTGGATGTGTGCCCCAAAACAAACAAGCGTTCATCAACCTGTCATTTAACAGTGACAACTCGTTGTACCGCCAAACTCGTTGTACCGCCAAAATGTCTTTGAACGGAAGGTGGTGGTATATCAGGGTTATACTGCTGTACGTATATACTAGAATATATCGTTTACATGATTAGTCTGATATGTAATCCAAAAGGAAGGACAGCATTAACAAGAATGTGTAATATGTCGAAATAATAATTAATTCATAATAATAATTGGGTCGTTAGTTTGAATATTTTTCATTGTGGATATATTTTAAAGATCCCTGTATCCCTGTATACCTGCCCAAACTAAAACAAAGTATTGAAAACTGTTAAAAAAAATTGTCATGACTATAACGCTGCCGGGGTGAGACCGGGATCGAACCCTTGATTTCAGATTATTATACTAACGCTGTAACAGATTGAGTATCCTGGTCAACGGAAGTGTAAATGTGCTACAAACGGAGGTAATGGGGAGGTCACTGTGTGTAGAAACAAACGGCAGCGCATTGGGATAGGGATCCTTTAGTTTATCAAATAAAACATTGTCTTTAAAATTAGGATATTGAAGGAAAATAGTTTGTATTTCTATAAGATGCATTTGTTTTAATTTTAAACTTAAATGAATAAAAAGAAAAAATAAGAGAATATTTAATGTCATCGAAACCGTAAAAAAGATCGTAAAATTAGGACAAAACAGGACCAATGGAGGTATTTACTTGATTACCTTTACAAAGGGCAAGGATAACAAGATAAGGGATTTCAGAAAAGTATCCACCGTCTACATTATCGCTAATACCCGCCCTGTCAAATCAGGTAAACCATAGTAATGTAACTTCTTCAAAGTAAATACGTTAAGTTTGGTTTGGTTTGGTTTATTATTGTTTAACGTCCTATCAACAGCTATCGGCATTTAAGGACGGCCTCCCCTGTGTGCAAGATGCATGCATGTAGTGCATGCGAAAGTGTTTTGGGAGGCTGCGATATGTTTGTGTTTGTCTCGTTGTGATAGCTCGGAGCTGATGTCGACTTTATAGTGCTACCTCACTGAAACATACTGCCGAAGACACCAAGCAGGACACCCCACCAGGTCATATTTCGTAAGGATACATCTATATAAACAAAATATATAAATACATTTGAACACTCAATTAACTAATATAAATATTCTTATGTAAATTTCGTATCTCAATTTAACGTTGCAGCTGTAAGTTTAATGTATTTCAAATAAATCAAAACCACGCTTTGCTCGCAATGAAAATACAATGCTTAAATTTATTAATAAAATTTGCAATGAATATTTTAATAGAGATAATCCTTTTCCTTGATTAAGATTATTTCATTGAAAAAGTTTGAAAACTACCTGAAATTAATGGCATTGATAATATCAACATTTCAGATGACGAATTTGCTGCCTCAGCCTTTTTTTGCTGTACAAAAAAGGGCTAGAAATAGTTTCATTCCGAATATACTGTAACCATACGTAGATTCTTGTGAAAGCAGTTTAGTACCGTACTTCGTGGAAATATAAACACTTCAAGAACTCAAGCACTGTATTTGTTAGTTACTTTCCATTATTGTTGACGTAAACCGTACATTCGTCAAGTTTATGAGAAAGACTTTCAACTACATAATAATATATAAGATATAATAATAACGGTTTTCTTTTATTTCTTTTATTATTTTAAAAGTATTAAAATAATATTTGAACATTTAATAAAATTAATCGTTTTTAATCAGATATGAATTCAGTGGTTGACAATAATGATGACAATTGTAACTTTTGTTGGGGCGATACAATCATTATTCATCCAAAAATCAAATCATGAAAGTGTAAAATGTGATAAATACAAAAGATATTACGAAATGTTATCAAATTAAATGTTCTTACCTTTGGTTTAAGTCAAGTTAAAAAAAACCAAGATAAACTGTGGTCCCTTCACTTCCAGGATACATGCCTCCTACAACCTCAAGTAGGACTTTGTATGCAAACCCAGTATTTATTAACAGGCAATCTGTCGCAATAATGCTTTTGATATTATTTCTGTTGGCAATCCTTGTAGTAATGAAAGTTACATATAAAGCACTTGCATGGGTGCTTAGCATATTGCAATAAAGATGTTTTGTATTTGATACATATAAATACATGATTCTTAGGTATATTTTTGTGTGAAGTAATACCAATGCGACAGCTTGCATCCATGTTGCATGAGACCAACAGAAGCCAAACGATTATTACCGATAACAGAGTGTACTTTAATATTAAAATAGATTTATGCGACATTGATGAACTTATGTACGAAAAGAAATCATTGTAAAATTGATTGAATGATTTTTGGTTTTTCAAAAATTGTCATCGACTTGTAGTCAGCGAAGACGCAGCTTGGCAAACTTATGAAGTTTGAATTAATTATTTGCTTCCATATGCATATAATGAACGTAAAGCAAGTGATTTTATTATTATATTTTTCCTTTTTATATTTACACGAAAATGGAATAATTTATGGATAGTGTATTTTGTTAAAACATGGAGTTCACCTAACATCGGATATTTTGCCTTCGGTATTCTTAAAAACTGTAATATTCACATGTATGCAGGGTATCTAAATTATTGACATACTGCAAAAAGTGCAGGAACTGAGCGAAATACATCGGAACATATATTTTTTAATAACGTACAATATTTTTCCATAGTATCATTATCGTAAATTACAGCTACATTTACCACACACACAAAAACACAAAAAATCCGGAAGTTATACATGAATCGGAGTTTACAAAGGACTTGGGGCGTTATGGGTCATTTTTGGCCTTATACAAAATGAAAATTTCAACTTGAATTTATTTCCCAATTTCTATTATAAACATCGTATTGATTAATTGGCGCTACCTTTCTTGGTGCAGATTTTTTTTCAACGCGCATACGTAGATGCCCTACCATAGCAACAAAATTGCGTTGCTATGCAAAAATAGCCAAAATATGGTGTTTTTAGACAGTTAGCATGCAGAAATGAAAGCGTCTGCATATGACAAACAACAATACGTTTCTACGAATGAACACTGGTATGACAATGAACACTGGTATGACAATGAACACTGGTATGACAATGAACACTGACAATGAACACTGACAATGAACACTGGTATGACAATGAACACTGGTAAGACAATGAACATTAGTATGACAATTAACACTGGTATGACAATGAACACTGAAAATGAACACTGACAATGAACACTGGTATGACAATGAACACTGGTATGACAATGAACACTGGTATGACGATGAACACTGGTATGACAATGAACACTGGTATGACAATGAACACTGGTATGACAGTTTTTCAAGCATGTCAAGTATTAATTTGTTTGGTGCATGCGCAGGATTTAAAAAAAATGAAAAGTATTTAGTTAATTTCCTTCAAAATTGCAATTTTTAACCAAATGGAGCACAACAGACGATATTCACAAATTTTATTATGAAAATACGTATTAGCGTACCTAATATATTCTCGATAACGAATATAACAACTAATTCTAAATCCCCGATGTGGCCGGAAATGACCCTCAACGCCCCTAGTCCTTTATGGCAATATTGTAATAAGAATTCACCAATCCGATGATTGCTAATGATTTTGAAGCAGTATTATACCATTTCATGCTGTTCATAATGTCATGATTTTAAAAGGCAATGTAAAACACGGAGATAAAAATAAATGCGTTAATCTGATTGCGTTTTGATACGCATGATCAAAGCAGTTGAACGGTAAAATGCAACTTTTAACTATTACCAATCGACTTTGAATTTCACATTACAAAATGACGGGTTTTTTGGGGTTTTTTTCTTCTTCTATTTATCAATTCTTTACATTTTTCCCTCACAGACAATTTAGAAGGAGATTGTACTAGTCAAAACATCTGAAGACTTACAAGATTGGATTTCAAATATTGAAAATACTATGACTGTAGGGAAAATAAAAGCTTTAGAAAAACAATTGTAGCCTAGGTAATGAAAGAAAAAGCAGAAGTAACAATGAATGGATACCCTCTTAGAACTTGAAGTTAAAACACTGCCCTTTGAGAAACTATAATGGTAAAGGTCACAATTCAATTTTATAAACGATGATAAATTGATGACGGCATTGTACGGCTGCTGTATAATTTGTCTCAAATCAAAAGGTACAATGTTATAATGTTATACTAACAAATTTTAGGTATCGTTTTCCATAAAACAAGCCAACAGAGTACGGTTTCCCGATCAGTGTCAATGAGATACTTGCACTAAAATATCTTTTCTAGACAGATGAAGCGCACGCGTACTGTAGCAGACCATGCTTGTTATAAAGCAGCTAACCGCCGGAATATCAACGTCAGATGAGAGCCCTGACTTTCCACAAAAGTAGGAAAATAGACATGTCTGATAATGCACCATGACAATTTACATGTGTCAGGGCACAAATAGATCCGTCCTCAACAGTAAATAGAGGAGTTTTGAAACAGGAAACGTGTCTAACAAGTTAGTCTGAAGATACCCCAACCTAAGGTTTCAGGTGACACAGCTTTAAAAGCAAATAACATAATGCGCCCATTTGCACATAAATTTACAATGACATTGTCAAGTCTCACAATGCCCAGCGATATTTCAGCAGCCGTCATGTTTATTTACATTGGATATTGTAGCTCCGGTCAGTGTTGTATTAATACGCTAAGAATTGTGTCTCGGGCTGTATGTTAATTAAAGTCCCATCAACGACACAGCTTTCAAAGAGGCTATATTATGACAAGGCCATGCAAATGTTAATATTTCAATGTATCAACCCAATATGCACGCTACTGGTCAATTCGGCTGGTACATAAACAACTTAGTAAAGTATGCGTCAAACCTTTGTTTTTAGGTATTATATGATTTATACGTTCATTCGTTCTCAGAGGTGATCAAAATATATCTTTCCTAATAGATGTTAATGTTTAGACTACAGTATAAGTCCCACATATTTACATCACAGAATTACATTTAGACGTTTATTATGAGTTTGATAACATCTCTAATGTAACAATGTTATTCGAATGCATTAGCTTTTTGTATACTTGTTCCCATTGTCGTCTTTTTTTCAAAAATACAGTAACTGACTCTAATACAGCAATAACGGAGATCACCAGTTGACTGTTGATTGACAGGTTTGTGAGACAGGTTTTGCAGTGACGTAAGTTATACTATGTAGTGAAGACTTTGGGCAAGTGTTGTGGTCGCCATCTTGATATCATTGGGAAAACCGCTGTTCCTGTGTGTTATATGGCGTCAATGTCTGCCTGGTGCTCAGTTGTGTGCATAGTTGTTTTGTCTTCGTTGCCTCAGTTTTAGCTTTGTCTAGATTTACAAGAAAAATGTCGTCAATGAAGAGAAAGACGTTTTTCGTCCGGGACCACTTTGTCTAATCATACTTTCCTTTGTTCATATTTTGCTGCACTGTACCCTGTATTTAGCCAACATCGAGTTCTTTGACCAAGTCAGTCAGAGTCTGCACCTGTGTCGTCAACTCAGTGAGGTCATCCCTGGGTTTAATAGAAGCCGCACATATACCGAAGTTATATGTTGTTGATGTCACACTGTGTTTCCTATAGATGCAAGAGCAGTGTCAAGATTACGTGGACATCCGGCGCGAACACAAAAAACGCGAGCTCATAAGGCAAGCCACTAATACATTTTTGAAAGTATCTGAAAATGGTGTATGCCTATCAAATTCCCCTTTTCCAAAACTTGACAATGGAAGCCTTCCAAGGGCTGGCCAGGTAGAAGACAGAGTTCTTGAAAAATGTTGCTTTCCACTAACGTTTTTTGGCTTTCCAGTCTAGAGTAAGGAATTTGTCTTTGAACGATTCCACAAGGCCGTCCCATGTTTCCTTTGAAGAACTCTCCAATGCATTGAACCATGCTAAGCCTGGGCAAATGGAATGCCGCAACTTTGCGAGGTGAATTTATATTTGAGTCCAAGTTGGTTAGTGTAGCATAAGAATTTAATTCGCTCAAACAATTCTCTCAATTCTCATGCGGATATCCGGTGTATTTAGTACTACTAATTGATTTAGCCATGTTGAAGTTTAAAATTTCCGTGTAGAAACATCGGGGTTTAATGTGCGTATAAGCTCGGTAAAATGAAGTCCCAATCATGATTTGCGTGGTTCGGTGTACTAGAGCTATGTGAATCAGCAGGTGCCTGTATTTCATTCCTGGTGAAAAAAGCGTCTTCTGAAATACACTCCTCAACAGAGTCAGTGGCATAGGGGCTATTGTCCGTTATTACGGGTGATATATTGTTCATGGTAAGCTATTCATGTCGGCCGGGGGCTGTACAACATTTATTAAGGTAGTGAACCATAACAAATTTTGACGTCTGTCCTCTCGGGCGATGTATCCTGAATTTGGTGTGTAGAGACAGGTGTGTTCCTGTGTTACCTTGAATAAAATCATTGTTTATTTTCATCACAAAATGTTCGAAAGCTGTTCCGGGGTGACACTTGATAGGACTAGGACAGATTTCCGAGGAAAAGCACAAACACAGCTATATAAACTTTTTGGTGCCACTGTTCCAATGATAATTTTTGCTGATGGATTGTGCTGTGTAATTAGTAACACTAATTGGGGACAATCCTCTGTAATTGTGTTATGCAGATTGTCCACACGTGTTTTGAATAAATCAAAAATGTCATCAATCCCAACACCGGGAGGCTTTACAACAGCATGTTTTTTTTTTAAATAAGTCAATTAATAATTCACAATAGGCCTAATACATGTATAAACTTGACATAAGCACGAATATGATTGTCGATAAAGATAGGCCACGTGCATTGAAAACAATTGCCGACCGCAACAGCGCAACAAAACAAATAGTACAAATGCGCAATAACATGTTTGATGAGCCTACAGAGCCTGAGGAACTCGCAGAATCGTTTGACCGCAAATTGCTTGGGTGAGCTAGAGGTTTCTTGCTCTTAGGATCCTCTACCATGTTGAGAAATAAGATTCTGGGAGGGTTTTACTGACAAGCATCTTTATTCTCGCTTTTACTTCCAAAACAAACATTTCTCTCATACAGATTGATACGAAACGAAGCAGAAAGGAATCGCCGATGTCAAATATCCGGAAATGTAACATAATCATATGGTTATCTCCCTTGGGCCAGACGATAATCTAACGACCAGTATATCATGTACATAACATTGTAAATATAATAACGCACGTATCGTATGTGACCCCGAGTACCGACAGAGGAGAGAATAGAGTACACCGTGGCCGTCCTGTACAAGATCACAACAATTATCCCTTGGAGGGCCCCATATCAAAATCAAACTAACCAGTCACGTATCAATGCCTTTTGCATAAACTGCTGTATATAGAAATGCGAAGTAAATTATTTTTGAACCATGACCATTTACATAACAAACAAGTGTATCTGTGTCCCAAATTAGCGAGGTCAATGCTTTTAAATACTTATTCATAACATAAACAGCATTTCTGTCGATTCTATTTCAGCTTTATTCAACTTCGTACCGGCTGTCTGGAAGAATACATGCACCGCACTATTTTTTAGGACAGTTATTTTCTCCTTAGAATACTTCCCATCTGCAATAATGCTTCCGTTACGTTATCCTGCTCTTCGCTTCGTAGTTAACGTTTAACGGTTTTCACTCGCCATCATTTTCAACGGCAAGTCATTCAGTTTACAATGATATGGCGTGCTAAGCGCATGCGTTAGCAGCTATGACGCAAGAACAAAACGTTGGTAAGACCCGTAGACATTTCCTTAATTATCTTAAAATTAAACATTTGTATGAATCTATATAAGCACAATCCGACCGTTATATTCATAAGTAGACTTGATATGTTTATGTAGTGTTTGAAAAATACTAAAATAAACAGGAACATTATTCATCGTGATGTTCCTTTCAGACTTGTTTATTTAGACTTTACGTATACACAACGTATTTTACGATATACACCGTTATCGAACAGAATTACCAGAGTTTTGCATTTTCTGGATGGTAACTGCTGGATCCTTCTTCCATTTCGTAAGTTTCATATCCTTCAAGACCTGCAATTCACTAGAGGGATGCTGCACAAGATAGAATAATAAGTATATATGGGCAGGTATAAAACCATCATAGAAAACACTATAAAACACACCCGCTTTGGTGATAAACAAAGCAGCAATATAAATCAAACTACATGTTGCTTGAGTTACCTAACGGTTATGGCAAATACAGAGCATACAATATACGAGCAGATGTTTCGAATAATGGCAATAGTCGACAAAGATGTAGCTAATAAAAACCATTATGTTGTTAACTTACTACCATTATAATACTGTAATTTATGTATGAATGGGTGGGGAAAAACGCTTAATATTACTGCCAGAGTAAATATCGTTACCGGAATATCATTGCGAATTTATATATGATCATTAACTTATTACATGATCCTGTACAATGTATGTCGTCAATTAGTAACATTTATTCAAACCCTTTGTGCCGGGTCAATTATATATATATAAAACAGTTAGCTGTTATACTATAATTGTCTTACCTTTCATCGTCTATCTTACGGAAGACGTTCTTCTGTATGCGTTTCAGCTTCTGATTCCGGCATATTATCATTGCCAGTGTCATTTTCTTGATTTGCTTCAGTTGCGCTTTATGGAAAAAAATATGATAGATAATTTCAATTAAGTATTGAATCATGATTTGGTTGAGTTCATTGGGTGATGAAGTGAGATTGTCTTGAACAAGAATCAGTTAATGTTGAATTTGTTCCTAGACCAACTCAATTCATCAACCCATGAAATCGACAAAAGCAAAATCCAATGCTTATATTTCAATCAACATCTATTTTTTTAATAATTGGAACTTGTGACAGTCCATAATGATAGATTTTCCAGATATTTGAGCTTGTGCAAGTCTATGTGTTGACGTTACATGTATGTAAAAAAAGACATAGTCCGTCATTGAAGGACCATTAACAAAATGATGTTGTACGCTGACAGTTCAATAAAGCCAACTTATGAAGAAACAAAATACAAATAACCTATTTTAATTTTCTGATGCGTCCTTGCGGAAGAATTATATTTAGACGCAGTGCGCAGGCTCAGCTACGAGTTTTACGGCAGCGATCTTTTAACTAGCTCGAAGCTAAGAACCGCTTAATTTCGAGGTTTCACATCCTCTGGAATCCGAATGTGAAGCTGCAGTAATTGAATGTCTAATTAGACAGGTAACCAGACGTGGCTTGAAAAGGACGAACCACATTTGATATGGCAATTGACTGTTTGGCTGCATTTTATATATGACGTGACCACATGGGTGGATGATACACCGGATTTGTAACGGGGGTTGGCACTTGCATAAAAGGCAGTATAAGTAGCTGGAAGGAACATTTCTATGGCAGTACATGTCACTACCGCCAGAAAAAGCTGATAATATTTTGCTAATTGATCGTTTTTGGTTTTTCGTGTAGATTCAATAAAAATGTAAAATTTCAGAGAAGTTTTATCTTTGTTTAAAATGTCAATAGTTATCTCCCTTTGAAAAAATTGCAAATATGTATTCATGCGCACAGGCAATGTTAATCTGGTCAATGTCTTCGGCAAATCAAACAGGTAACATTTAACAGAAATAACTGTGTTATGATAAGTTTAAATTCATACAGGTATTACTGACCGTTTAATGTCAGTTTCTCATAAATAACGTACCAGGTATTCCCTCTTAAAGACAATTACATTTTTGGTATCATTACCTTAAATTGTAACCTACATAACATAAAGATACCCAAAACGGAACACGTTTTAAAGAAAAAATATTGCAATATTTCCTTTTAAGTTTCTTGAACACCAGTTGTTTTACTATATTGAAACAATAAAAGCCTTTAGCTTTCATGTCATGTCTTTCTTTGGTACATGTATCACCAGCGCATGTGTCTCTCAATAGAGCTCATCATGTTGAGTCAACGTTTTGACACTTTTTACATTTACTTTTATCATTTCTTAGTTAAAATATATATTTTAACAAATATTTTTCATGTTTAGAAATGTGATACTGGAAAGCTTTTTTGTCTAGGTAATTTTATTTTTGTATCCTGCGTTCATGATGTCTTATCGTTTTATTTGATATTGGTTCAAATCAGTGACAGTTTGAATAGATCCGATAATGTTTCATTACTGTATGTAGCATAAAAACTGATTCAGAATCATATACCTTTGGTGAACCCTGTGTTTCCTGGCCTTTAATGCCAGAACCGATCTCCGACTTTCCAGTTTTTGAATTGATGTGCTATCATGCACGCAAATGTAGGACCAATATTCCCCCTCAGCGTGTTCCTCTGTAACAGCTCCAGGAAACAGCTCGATGTCATCCACATGGCTATAGAAACAGAAACAAGGGTATATTAAGAAGCATTATATATATAGATATTTTTTACAGACCTGCTTGCATGTACAACATATGTCATCCTCGATATCCAGGGGTTACGCCCACTTTCGCTTTATGCACTCCTGGAATATGTCATAGCTTAATCGATTGGTCTCAGGTAAAAACAAACTGACAGGTCGCTTGGGTGATACCTGTCCTTTGAAGATTACAGAAGTGCGACGCCCGACTTCAAAGCGAATAAGTTTTACCGTTACGCGACCGCGAGATTCTGTTGATGTACACCAAAGGGTCAAACTAGCATTCTCATCTCATCCACAAGGCGATGCACACCGAGCCTTCGATTTTGCTATGACATATTCCAGGGGTGCAGAGAGCGAAAGTGAGCGTAACATATGAACATATGTGCGCACAGCGAATAACTCTTTTAATTCTTGCATCACTTGTGTTTAAAATGTACGGTGTGTTCGTTTGTTTGTTTTCAATAAATAAACAGCCTTTAGCGCCAAAATTGCAGGGGAAGTCAGATACCAACCAGTTGTCCGGCTTTGAAAATTAAACGTTTAATACTTCTTGTCTCAAATAATATAAATAAACACAATTTATCGACGTTTTTAAGAGTACATAAAATACACGAGTTTAAGGGTCTCAATAGAGATACTTGCTGTCATACAATATTATAAATTATAGAATATATGCTTATAATTTTGTTATCTGATCAAATTGACGAAACGTGACTCGAACTTATTATTTTAGCAAATCTAAGCTAGTAAAAATAAAATCATGTAGGATGGTATTATATATTTTCCATGAAATGTAAAAATATCTAGAATAATATTCATCTTACAGATCACGCGTATTATTGGAAACGAGCATGAAATATCATATGAAAATCACAGTATTAGCCTGGTTCAGTATGACCCCTCTATTAAAACTTTGTATTGTCTTAGTAAGTAACACCCTTCAAAGAATTCAGTTTCTAAGACTTTGTAACGCTTAGCCGAATAAATCTTCGCGTCATTGACGACTGTTTTCAAATGTAAGATTTCTCTAACCTGTACATTTAGATAAAAGAGGATTTCATTACTTAATCTTCTTAATTTGCGGTATACGTTTGTAATATTTTTACATATTATACTTACATTTTTCGGGAAACAAGATGAAAGGAGTGCTCTTCACCGTATCTTTGTTAAGGGGCATTGAAAGTGACGGAAAATTACAGGGAAAGAGTAGGCAACTCTATCCATTTATTTTATATTTACTTGTAAGCAGTATTAAGTCGGTTGGCGTTGTCCAGGGAATGATCGACCAGTCCTCCTAGGCCTGTTCCGAAGTAAGTTGCTCGGTCGAGTTTACACCACTCCCTCCAATCGTTGTAACTCGGGATTCCATGGTCAAGCCCCCTCTGTATATTGAGTGCCATTAAATCGAAACTATGTTGTTCAAAATCCACAAAGAGCAGGTCCCGGATGGCTTTTTCAAAAATTCTATTGTGAACAAATATGACACAAGCAAGCATGATTAATTGTTTTATGCTCGAACCACACTTATTTGTTATTATTTGAAGAAAGAAAATATCATATGCAATTTTTTCTTTCCTTTTTCTTAAACAAATAAAATCAACATGCAATTTCTAAAGTAGTTACTATTAACTATTGTAGGTCGGTTTGATTTTTTTAACTTAGGGTATAAATACAACCGAACTTTCACAATGTGTCTACCTGTCTGTTCGTGCTGCAGGTTCTCTTGTCAACCAACGAAACATTCCAGGCTGGTTCTTATCATTGGGGTGTTGCACCATAGTCGGGGTGAAGAACGTACGTTCTAGGTTTGTGGTCTCTTTTTCTCCATCTGTATCCATTATGCTCTGAAAATGTGGTATTTGTGAATGTCCTAATCGGAAGGTAGCGGCGCCAAATGCGTTACTGGTCGCAGCGTTCACCGTGTCATCGTATACGTCGTCATGCCCAGTGCTTACTTTCAGGCCATATTCTGTCATCATTTCGTCATTTAACAGTATTGGTATACTCCCTATATGTTATTTGTTGCATAAAAGCGCCAATAATCTTCCTTGTTTCCTGGAAAATCTCATTGCCCCAATGTTGATTAATCTTACGTAGTTTATTTGCTATCCTGTTATGCTCTAGTAAGAAAGTGTTATGGGTGGCTGCCAGACTTGGAACTATATTGACTCGTAGATCGCCTGCAATCTAATAATTTTGTATGAACGTTTTGCTAAACAGCTTTACATGCATCATTTTTACTTTCTACACCAACTGTCCAATATAAATACCAACCTAGTCTGATCAGGAAATATACAAATATTTCAATTTAAATTTGTATCGATTATTTCCAAAATGGATTTCATTCATTCGTGCGTTTTCGCTAAGCCGGGAAATATCCGCAACTCTGGCCAAGGTAAATGCATCCAGGGTAAATAGACAAAAAGGACAACTGCTAACAGGGTCGATCAGAACTGATAAAGACTCCAAACTTGATGTGAAATTACGGCATCCATAGTCATTCATACATACTTAGACAAATGACTACACGCCCAAACAAACCTGCCTAGTTTAAATAATTTGATTATCTAGGTCACCTTGCTTATTATAGGCGTATGGACACTGAGATGGACGGGAAGAGGTTTTTCATTGCACTTTACCAAGTAGAAAAGATATAATCAGTATATGTTTGTTTAGTATTGTGGATCATACATGTATAACTCGAAATTCGAAAATGTGGGGAAAGTAGAAACAAACTCAGGTCGCAAGCAGCTTTCGTTTAAAAATTATTACCAACATTTTGCCATCCTCAATTTATATTCCAACACGCACACATACTGATGATTTCTAAATTAGAAACAGAACACTTATGACAAGTAGTTTGTATATTAAACCCTTGAATCACAAGTGTAAATATTACAGTCTGTTTTATAACTTGATATATAACATGGAAACACAACGGAGTCAATATTTGACTCGCACTAAGTCCGAGCCTCGAACTCATGATCTCCGTCACCAAATCGCTTAATTATATAAACATGTATTTACGTATGATTCACAATTACATGTGTATCAATAAATACATTTCCACACGTGTTTCATCTCAGTATGTTTTGATGATATAACGTCATGTCATGTCATGTGACATAATGCTGGTTTATTATTAACTTTATTGACGTTGACATTATGGGAGAAGCAGACCAAATGCGTGATACTGTGAAATAAGATATTTTCTTTCGTGAACTCCAATGTTCGTGGTTTCCCGAAAAACCACCATTTCGTGGGGAAATACGTACATGAATAAGCTGATTACGAGTAACCCCTCATTCGGAGAATCGCTTTATGGCAAACTTCTGCGAAGACCTATGAATTCGTGGATTTTCTTAATATTCGAATTTTTTTTTATATGTATGTGCGATTTACACTATTATACGATATAATATACGTATACACTTCCTTTCTTTGAGAAAATATTATTATGAAAGACGACTTGCCGCCGAACACTTTTTTTCTCACCACTAAAATTTACCTGCTAAGAAACAGTAAGGAAGCGCTGTCCCTTGCGGAGGAAGGGGCTTCTGGCATGGAGATTCCCCAGGAAGCAACTTAGTCTACCTGTAATTTAGATTGATATTTCAATTTCCATAATCAATCTTCTTGAATAATACATCTTATCCGCTTGTATATTATGGTAAGCTTTTCAACAGAATGAAATAAAGGTTATATCTTGTTAAAGGGTTATATCCTCAAATTGTCGCTTGGTTCTGTAGGCGTATTACATTTCCAAGAGCTTGTCAACATTTCACAAAATCAATATATAATCTACCCTAGTCATGCTGTACATTGCAAGTTAGAAGTGTTTATCATCAAATTTAGATACGTTCCCCGGCGGAATCGACTTTACTGGTAGTGCCTGATGTGATATATGTAAAATTATCCCATTTTTCAATTGATTGACATATCATATATTAAATACAGCATTATTTTCCTCTAAAATACCGTACAGGGGTTGTGAGAAGAGAGGACAACATATTGCATTCGCTGTCACAGTAGAAAAACGGATTTTCTGCTAGGCCAAAATTTCAGCTTAGCTTTCAAATGTCCTTTTATGACATCGTTGTACAAACACGTCAACATTTTATGCAAAGCCCCAATAAAGTTTTCTCAAGAATTCAGGCTAAATTGAAAGTTAATTCCAATCATTTCATTAAAACACCCAAATGCATTACATATTGAAATAAAAGTACCATCATATGTTTTTTTTAAATTGATAGGTATGGTTTAATGTGCTTCGACTTGTATTATGCAACCGTTTGCGATGCTCTTATTGATGTGTACAATTATAACGTGTTATGTATCATAACGATAAGTTGGATGGCGAGATAGCATGTCGAGCGCTCGAGATAATTAATGTTAAATACAATATTGTGCATGTCCTAAATGTTCCTCCGTAGTAATTATTGGTAAAATAAACAATGGGCAAATACATGACTGTGCAAACGTTTTTAAGTATCTAGTAATGTCCAGAAACTATGGACAAATATTCAGTATTGTTAAGAAACTGTGGGCAAATATATGACTGTGCAAAGGTGTTTAGGTATTTAGTATTGTCAAGAAACAATGGGCAAATATATGACTGTGCAAACGTTTTTAGGTATTCAGCATTGTCAAGACACAATGGGCAAATATATGACTGTGCAAAAGTGTCTAGGTATTCAGTATTGTCAAGACACAAAGGGCAAATACATGACTTTGCAAACGTTTTTAGGTATCCAGTATTGTCAAGACACAATGGGCAAATATATGACTGCAAAAGTGTCTAGGTATTCAGCATTGTCCAGAAACAATGAGCAAATATATGACTGTGCAAACGTTTTTAGGTATCTAGTATTGGCAAGACACAATGGGCAAATACATGACTGTGAAGAAGTGTTTAGGTTTTCAGTATTGTTAAAAAAACTGTGGGCAAATATATGACTGTGCAAAAGTGTTTAGGTATTCATTATTGTCAAGACACAATGGGCAAATATATGACTTTCGAAAGGGTCTAGGTATTTAGTATTGTTAAGAAACTGTGGGCAAATATATGACTGTGCAAAAGGGTCTAGGTATTTCGTATTGTTAGGAAACTGTGGGCAAATATATGACTGTTCCAAAGTGTTTAGGTATTCAGTATTGTCAAGAAACATTGGGCAAATATATGACTGTGCAAACGTTTTAAGGTATTCAGAATTGTCAAGACACAATGGGTAAATATATGACTGTTAAAAAGTGTCTAGGTATTCAGTATTTTTAAGAAACTGTGGGCAAATATATGACTGTGCAAAAGGGTCTAGGTATTTCGTATTGTTAGGAAACTGTGGGCAAATATATGACTGTTCCAGAGTGTTTAGGTATTCAGTATTGTCAAGAAACTGTGGGCAAATACATGACTGTTCCAAAATGTTTAGGTATTCAGTATTGTCCAGAAACAATGGGAAAATATATGACAGTGAAAAAGTGTTAAAATATTCAGTATTGTCCAGAAACATTGGGCAAATATATGACTGTGCAAACGTTTTAAGGTATTCAGAATTGTCAAGACACAATGGGTAAATATATGACTGTTAAAAAGTGTCTAGGTATTCAGTATTTTTAAGAAACTGTGGGCAAATATATGACTGTGCAAAAGGGTCTAGGTATGTAGTATTGTTAGGAAACTGTGGGCAAATATATGACTGTTCCAGAGTGTTTAGGTATTCAGTATTGTCAAGAAACTGTGGGCAAATACATGACTGTTCCAAAGGGTTTAGGTATTCAGTATTGTCCAGAAACAATGGGAAAATATATGACAGTGAAAAAGTGTTAAAATATTCAGTATTGTCCAGAAACATTGGGCAAATATATGACTGTGCAAACGTTTTAAGGTATTCAGAATTGTCAAGACACAATGGGTAAATATATGACTGTTAAAAAGTGGCTAGGTATTCAGTAATTTTAAGAAACTGTGGGCAAATATATGACTGTGCAAAGGTGTTTAGGTATTTAGTATTGTCAAGAAACAATGGGCAAATATATGACTGTGCAAACGTTTTTAGGTATCTAGTATTGGCAAGACACAATGGGCAAATACATGACTGTGAAGAAGTGTTTAGGTTTTCAGTATTGTTAAAAAAACTGTGGGCAAATATATGACTGTGCAAAAGTGTTTAGGTATTCAGTATTGTCAAGAAACTGTGGGCAAATACATGACTGTCCCAAAGTGTTTAGGTATTCAGTATTGTCCAGAAACAATGGGAAAATATATGACAGTGAAAAAGTGTTAAAATATTCAGTATTGTCCAGAAACATTGGGCAAATATATGACTGTTGAAAAGTGTCTAGGTATTCAGTATTGTTAAGAAACTGTGTGCAAATATATGACTGTGAAAAGGGTCAAGGTATGTAGTATTGTTAAGAAACTGTGGGCAAATAAATGACTGTGCAAAAGTGTCTAGGTATTCAGTATTGTTAAGAAAATGTGGGCAAATATATGACTGTGCAAAAGTGTTTAGGTATTCAGTTTTGTCAAGAAACTGTGGGCAAATATATGACTGTGAAAAATTGTTTAGGTATCCAGTACTGTCAATATTTTTTATTGACATGCCTTCTTCTGAACTGGAATTTCAATCACATTATGTATTCAAGATGGATGTCGTCAACAGTATAGTCATTCTACAAACCTTTTGTGCCTGTCCTCAGAAAGTTCATTCCCGCAAGTGTAGAATCGTAGATATTGAAGCATCAATGTATGATGTGAGTATATTTACTTGTTCCCTATATCCTGCAAGTCATAAACACTTAGATATTATTTCACTTCAGTGTAAGTAGCTATTAAAGATAAAATTTATACCGTTTTATATAATGTGCTTGAAATAATGTAAGGTATTTTGTTGTTGATTGGGAATATTGTTCATTCTGAAAAAAAGATATTTTTTTAAACTGTGTGATTACTAGACATAAGAGGATGAATTTCAAATATGATAAAACATGTTATAGTAATAAAGCCGTCATATTAATTGCGGTAGGCAACTGCTAGAGTTCTTATTTCCAGCAAGTTGGAATTTTAGAGGTTGCAAACACAACTTATTGTCCTTAATTGGCAATAAACATTTACATCGACACTCTACTTATGAATCTTTTGTATTCATATTGTCGTATTATTACAGAAAACCTAGATGTTCGCCTATTATGAATCTGAATGTAAACTTTATTCTTCTATAGTTTAATCTCTGATTTCGAGAATAAGTTTGAACCCAACCGAAACTCGATTGTTTGAACTATTACCTGTTTACGATAAATACCTATAAAGATATTGAGCAATTTTCCTCAGAACTCTCTGAGACCTTTCAGGAAAACATAAATTTCAATTAACAAATTTTAAGTAGACCACAAGTACATTATTGCATGTTCTGATTTTATCAGGTATCTGCAGTATTACAAGCATCCAAGATTACTTCATTTAGGGAATGATGTAAGTGCAATTTGACTTCAGTAATCTGGAAAGTAATTTGTGGTAGGCTATCTTCACCTTCCTGTAAGCGCTGAATAGCCAGATCATACCAAGTTATCCTCTAAATTGTGCCTTTAAAATAGATTAATTGTAACTTTATCCAACATTAAATTGTGTTGTAAGTACATCAAACTAAAATTATTATTACTAATACAAGGGCTACTTTGGTGCTACTTTCCGACTTCAATCTTTTTTCTAGTCTATAGAAAAGTTTGTCCTACGACATTTGAAAAGACAATGCTACAATAGGATAACATGTCCTGCAACACTGTTTTATACAGTATGAGGGGGAAGTCCTAGATTTGTATTCATGAAACCTGAGTTTGTCTTTTTATGTCATTAGTTAAAATATAAAAAGAAAGTATTTTTCCCCAATTTATGACGTCATTAATAAAACGGCCACAATTTTCTTCTGGGTAATCCCCTAGAACAGCTGAAATTACATACATAGAATGGAAGACGGGTATAGTTATTAGATAAGGTAATAGATTAATGGAGATAATCTCTTGAAGTTGTGTTCATCGATAATCCAACCTTGCAAAAATGTCAGTTGTTTTTTTAAAGATATGTAAATGTATAACATATATAACAAACCCACCTATAGTACAATCCGTCTCTGACCCGGGCGACGACCTAGATACACTCATGCAGTCGGTGTCTGTAAAATGAGGGTCGTCCGGGGGAATTGGTATGGGAAAACATTCCTCTGTTAATTAATAAAATTGGTAGCAAAATTAAACGCATGTATAAATATATAAAGAACCCATCAATATTTTTTATAGAATAAAAATATATATTTTAAGAAAAAGTTTTGTATTGAAAGTTAAGAAAATGTACGTATTTTCAGCCTAATTTAAAACAGCCTCTAATATTTACAATGGCAGGATTTTCTTAATGCTTAAAATATCAACTAGATGTATTTAAAAGATTGTTAGAGAGTAATTGATAACTTTATATGAGACACTTTTGATATAGTAAAATAACATAATGTAAATTACATCGATTCAGCCTGTAATAAACAGATGGAACACCTAACATTTACATGAATTATGGATTTGTTATAAGCAGAGAAAATTCATATAAATAGATACACACAACACTCTGAACTAAAAGTGACAACTGTGTTTTATTACTAGGCGCTGTTTACAAGCTAGCGGGTGATGCATTGTGTGTCATCCGTAACATTTTCCGTCGCTCGATTTGAAATGTCTTTCATCGAAGACTGAGTATAAAATATAACATATTGTATAGTTCTATGAGGTCTAAGAGTTTATCTACAAATAACATTCACATCTATCACTCAATCGTGAAATAAGTAAGACGATATGAACCCATACCTTACATAAGACGCTATGAACCCATACCTTACATTATTTCTTCCTAAACTTATGTAAATCTGGTTCCCGTTTTGAGTCAACATCGCATTAACAATTTCTTAATGGCAACATATAGTCTAGTAGGAAGGTAGGGTCCCCATGCACCCCAAGGAAATCAAATTTTATGTTCCCAATGCGAAATATTGTCCCATGGGGTCCATTGGCGGCCATCTTGGATTTCTTAGAAAATCAATAATTGGCATAACCTTTGAACCAGACATAAGACAGAGACAACTGAGACTACATTTTTATGTAAGTTGGGCATTGGGAGAGGAATAAAATGGTTCTTGTTATGGTCAGACTTATTTAAACAAATTGTGTTCATAAATAAGGGCAAAACAGAAAAATGTGTAGCTTATATTAAGTGCATGAGGATCGATTAACAGGTAATACTAACATTTTTGTCGTTTTATGTATATTAAGAGGGATTACGGAATTATGCTTCCTCCCAAAATATCTGGAACAAATAGAAATCAACAGGTATACACAACTAACATGTTTGTCTGCTTCATATTTCACAGGAAATCATTTCACCGCTTAAAAACTAATGCACATATTCTAACTGCATAATGAAATTGGTGGTGGTGTATGTAGATGGTATGATACATCTTTTGGCCAAGTGAACTGGTGTTAGGATGATGATCAGTTATAACTGAAACTTATATATGCATGTATTTATGGTTGTGGTAGCCCTAAGCATGCCAAAGTAAAAAAAAACACTGCAAAACTGATAATGGTGGTGGGTCACACGAATTGCTAAAGTATCCGTCTGTAACATGTATATTACACGCGAGTGGTATCCAGCATCTATAATTTATATCATTTAGTGCTATTACATGTAAGGGATTTGTCATTGAAAAGCTAGCTCAGCTCCATGGCATTCGTAACCGGCGTCTCTTGATGCCATATGATTCACACTACCGCATGGAGGATGTCTGTAATCGCATTCCGGAAAGTCTTGCTGATGCAGATTTAGACTCAATCGGCTACCATCGCGGCTGCTATCAAAACTTTACTAAAAACCCGGATCGTTCAAAGTGTACTGTACCACCGAACACATCTGAAGCATCTACGTCACACGTCTCGGAAGAAGCATCAACATCACGCTCCCGTCGCAAACGATCATCAGCCTTCTATGCAAGTAGTCAACTGTTCCTCCAGAATGTATATTTTGTGAAAAACTTGAAATAAAAAATTCTGGAAAGACTGAACGATGCATTAAGTTCCCAGTATTCAAGGACAAAGACAGAATTCTGAAGGAACCTACATGGAAACAGATTGAACCTCGAGCCTTAGAACTAAATCTGCATCATCTACATCGCATGGTTCAAAGAGAAAACCTGTTTGCAAGGGGATCCAATGACCTAGGACGTGGCAATGCTCCTCTATAGTATTATTCAGCGGGCGTTCACAGAGTCAAAGTCACTTCCATGGCCTCCGACAGCTGATGATCTAGATGTAAAGTCAACAGATGAACCCCTCCCACGTGACCTCTTGAAATTCCTGAATATTGTCATATCTGGGGATACAGACACAGAGAAGAGTGAGAAGATAAGACGTATTGTGTTCTATTGGCCAGGTATGATATTACCCATCTTGGTGTGTGTGCTGTTTTTTTGTTTTGTCAACCCTATAGTAAGCATGGTTATAGTTACTATTACAGGGCATATGCCGAGCTGTGACGGAGGGCGAATGGAAGTTACCGAGAAACATCCTCCTCTGTACTACCATACGGCATCTCTACCGTAATAAACAGCTCACCACTATCCTCAGTAGGCTTGGTCACTGTGAGACCTATGATTTCGGTTTGGAGCTTGATACAGCATTGGCTAAGGCCCTCGACGAGGTTTCCACCAATCTCACTCCTCAGATTATAATTGGTGAAGGCAACGACGTATTCCATCTGGAGTGGGAAAATATGAACAAAATAACAACGAATAAATATGGTTCAAACGAGGAAAATAGCACCGGGGGGATTATGATACAGGAGGTGAAACCTGACTTTGATGCCACTAACAAAGATCGAGCACTTCCCCTCTACGAGAGAAACAAGACACGCTCCCTGAAGGTGGATACACCTGAGACTCTAGCTCCTGTTCATATATATAGTCTGGTTGGTCCTAAATTTCCTGAAGGATCTGTATTTACTCCGCTCCTTGTAAACAATGGAGTGTACTTGAATTGCATCAAGGAGTATCGAGTCTGGATACCTGCTCGGGTAGTTGGAAGCAGCGGCGAGAAGCAACTTGTGCCAGGGTTTGGTGGCTTCATCTCAGCCACTGGCACCAAACCAACCAAGAAATCAACCATTGACTTTTTTTTATCCCTATAAACCACCCCTTCACTGACTACTCAGTCATCAAGGAGCTTCTGAAGCGGTCAGAGGATGCTACACATGAAGTTGGTCAGGAGTATGTCCTCAACACCTTTGCTCTTGGTGGCTGCATGAAAGCTCTCCCTCTCATTTGGAAATTCCCAGAGCAGTACAAGATGCATGTAGTCACACCAGGCGCGTTCCATACTGGGATGAACTACATGGGCATGGTGACAAATCACAAATGCAGCGGATCAGGCTACTCGGAAAACCATTTTGAATCTGGTCTCGTTACAAGTGGTTGCTTGGGTATTGTTCTGAAAGGAAAAGCATATTCCAAAGCCCTGTTTAGTCTCAAAACAGTCAGTGAAGCCATGGAGCGACTGTTGATAGAGAGATTTATTGGGGAGGAGAGAGTTGAGATCACCAACCCAGCGACCCTGCTTAATCTCGTCCAGACCTGTGACCAGGAGACACTTGTCAAGTGATGGATGACATCGAAACATTTACATGTCTCATGTATGGCCACGCTTGGGAGAAGACAGTGAATGGTGTGCACAGTACCATGCTGAAGAAGATGGTGGGGGAAGATGATCAGCTTACAACCAACTCTAAGGTGGACCTCTCCCGGCTTCCACCGTGCACGGACAACCTTCTCCCACACATCCAGCGTGTGCATCACTGACTTGCTACTTTGTTTTGGCACCCAAAGCCTTCTGATATTGGACAAGGCTGGGAGAAGACGGAGGAGGGTATCTTAGAGCCAGTGTGGTCGTGTGGCCCATTATACCAGCTTCTCTGATTGACCTGCTGGTGGAAACTGTTCATGAAGGTTGAGGACCACAACGGAGATGAGGATGAACAAGAGCTTGATTAAGATATGCTCTTAAGTGATGATTAATAGATCATGTAGTTGTGACTGCAAACAAAATATAACCGCTTCTGTATAGCACATCCTGTTTCACAATTTTGAACCACATAACATATTAACTAGCAATTATAATTCCTTACAGCATCAATAGACATTTTTTGTATATCTTTATGGTTTCAATATTCGTTGAAACTTAAAAATAATGATCTCATTCGTTTCGCTATGCTCAAATTACCCAAAAATAAGTGGTAAATTGTCTCTGTATCATGTCTGGTTCAAAAGTTATGCCAATTATTAATTTTCGAAAGAAATCCAAGATGGCCACCAAAATAGCCGCCAATGGACCCCATGGGACAATATTTCGCGTTGAGAACATAAAATTTCATTAACTAGATACCCTGCAGATTACAAAATTTTAGGTTAAAAAATATATCCTTGGGGTACATGGGGACCCCACCTTCCTACTCGACTAATATTGAACAAAGTCCTTTTGTAATTTTTATTTGATAAAGATCCACACAAAAGTACTGCAATACTGTGTATCTTCATAATGACCCATGCTGTATTTCGACATATTTAGTTATTGTAGTGTTACTATGTTATTATTGTAAATAATACGCTACTTAGACGAGGGGAAATAGTGGAACATTTTGTTATGCTACAATGTTTCACACCGACCAATTTAAACGTGATAGTTTGCAATTATTTTTCATACAATTTTCTTTTGTGCATTTTGGTAACTCAATAGTTACAATCTCAAAGGCTATCCAACGCAATGTGGAGTTTGAAGGTCTGCAACGGTGTTTTTTTATTAATATTATGGAAACGCAAATATGCACCAAAAGGTTAATATTTTCGGAGCAGTATCTATAAAGACTAAACGTTTCATAGGATCAAAATATTAAATCTATCAAAAGGCTGATCTCTGCTCTGTGATGGATTTAAAATGAAACAAGAAGGCGTAGTCTACAGGAAATTGACTTTTAAAAGCCTCCATACATACAATTTTTCCAAAAGATTATGGCATCAGTCAATAACATTGTGAGGGAACGATTTAAAAGTGTCGGAACAGGCAAATTATCCAAGGCCTCTGGGTATTTCAATCCAAGATCTTTCAATAACTACTTTCGCTACAGATCGAGGCATACATCACATTGAAATTATATTATAATAATAATAATCAGAAAACTAAAGTTTAAGAATGTCGGCGCTTTTGGAACGTTCAATACGTCCTAGGTGAATTATTTTGAGGCAAAAGGTCGTTATTATATGAGGTTATTTTATTTGTCGTCATAATAAAGGAAAAAGGTTTTGAGAGGTAATGATCAAAAAGTTATTTCCTTTTTTTCGTACAAGTGTTTAGCAAGATACATAGCAATGAATTGTCGACATTTGTGTTCTTATGAGGTCGTTTTCAATATACTTACCTGTGGACATTGGTGTCCGGATGAAGTCGTGGTCAGTGAACTGAACCCACCCCATAACCATAACTGTATTATCCGGAGAGAGTTTCGGCCCAGTGTTATCAAGAAACACATCGTTACTAACTTTACGCGCACTAGGAAGCGGAACATCTCCTACACCGAGCCTCCGTGGTGAATCGGAACCTTTGTATCACAGAAATAAACTGTTTCAGTCAACTAAATGTTGTTGTTTTTTCTGCATGTTTACAGTGTGATCGTCATTCAAGAATGCCACTGGATGCATCAAACATAGAAACAGTTGATAAGTTTATATTTAGTAATAGTATAGTTATATATTGATACATGGCGGTTATCTATCTATATAACCAAACAACATAGTATCAACATAACACGACTACTTTTTTAATTATGTAGTATGAAGAGACCACTTTTCAATAGTAACATAACGCGATAATCTAACATATTGGTGTAACCTTACTATATGGTACTAAGGTACATGTAACCCGACAGCATTTTATTTATTTAACAGAATTATATGATTTTAATTAGAATGCCAATTATCAATCGTTAATAAAAAAATAAAAAAATAGCTTACATTCATCAGATTGTTTTTAGTAATCATATAGATTATATGTATTAGGCACACTTCTTTAACAGTCAGGTAAAAGAAATTATTTGTATATAAAACATTATTTGACATTATTTGAATAACTCAAAAAGTGTATACCAGGCATTCCAACCAGGATAAAAGAAATTGCAACTTGAAAATTTGTCTAAATGAATTATTTTGTATCAGTACAAAATGACAATTTAATGTTGATTTTAACTTACTATTTAGCATAACATTTCCTGGGATGTAAACATAAACAACACATGAGGATAAAAGATTGAATGAAACCGGATGATTTGGCATCTATCTACTTAACTAAGAATTTTTATACTACATGTACATTCATATCATAAAACAAAATCAATGTAGGTTATATACCGTAGTCGTATTCATGATAAATGATTTGTGTTTGATTTTCCCCATTCGATATTCTGTAGGTTATTACAACTCCCGTCAGCTGTACGATAATGGCTGAGGGGAAGACATGGTGAACTGATCTTGAGAGGACATCTTCCCAATTCGGCGTTGAAGGCTCTAACAAATGCTGGGTCAGCTCTGAGGTCAGGTATGGATATGTTATCACCTCTGTAAATGGAATATGCTTTTACAAATAAATCCACTTACCATTTTTTCGACAACTAGCCGGATGTATTGAGCATAAAGATAAAAATTTATAGCTTTAGCTTTAACAGAACATATATTATTGACCGGTGCAAAACATTCCATGTATATTACACAAGTGGTTTTTGCCCTTTAAATATTATTATAATACTATTTATATTACTTTTGCATATTCATAATTTGTGTTACTGTAATACTTTACATATTACTTTTGCATTAAACATAATTTGTGTCACTGTAATACTATATACATTACTTTTGCATTAGACATAATTTGTGTCACTGTAATACTATATATACTACTTTTGCATTAAACATTATTTGTGTCACTGTAATACTATTTCTACCACAATAGGTGGGTGTTATTCAACTCCCAAGGCATCAATTAATCATTACAACTGTTGTATAACATATTGTTTATACCACACGTGGTATAAACTCTAAACGCGTTTTTATTGGCTGACACGGTGAACTTTGACCGGGACTACTTTTTTAATCACGTGGTTCAATAACACGTGCAGATTGTTTACATCGTCTGCTTGCATTTGACAGCAATGGCCGATTTGGATGAAGACGGGCTCACGGTGGTAAACGTTGGCGACAGAATCAGACTGGTCGATGGGCAAAGGGGTACCGTAAGGGCTATCTGCGAACGAGATGAAAAAATAGGTTTTGATAGGTATCAAGTTGAGTTGACCTCTGGTCAGATGTTAACAGAACCGCGATACAGATTTGACGTCATACCGTCTTGTCCCGGGAGAGATGTCCGTGAAACCCCCGTTAGGTCAGAATCACCTGCGTCTGTACTGTCATTATCATGTATAAATGCTCATAACAATGAACCAGCTTCATTTGATCGCGACCAACTCCATAATTCCCCACCCATAGAATGTGAAAATGCAGAAACGTCTGATGACTCCCTGGCCGATTTTGATATTGATGGTTTCATAAATAACGAGGTGAACAAAAACACTAGAAAGAAAACCAACAGTGACGTCAATATACTCCATAAGTACTTTCAAACCAATCTGAGGGGAAAACGCCCCATAGAGTCCATTCCCCCTCCCCACTTGAACAAATTGCTTTGCGTCTACTTTATGAATGTCCGTAACCAAAAGGGGGAGGAATACGAGCCATCCTCCATTCGAGGCATCCAGTGTAGTATTGGCAGGTATCTTAAAGCAAAAGATTATGGAAAACAAATTGCAACTAGCACCGAATTTACCAAAGTCATGGACGTAATTCGCTGTAAACACAAAAAGCTGAAAAGGGAGGGGAAAGGAAATCAACCAAAAAAAGCAGAAGCTATTTCATGCACCGATTAAGATAAATTCTACGCAACCGGTCAACTTGGTTAAAAAAATCCGGAAACCTTGCTGTGAACCGTATGGCTACAGAATACTGTACATTTTGGGATGAGGGGTGTGACAGAACATAGGGATATGAAGTGGGGAGACGTCATGTTATGTCGTGATAGCGACGGTAATGAGTTTATTCAATTCAATGAAAGACAAACCAAAACAAGACCCGGTTTTAATCCGAAAAACCTAAGGGCCGTCCCTCCCCGTGCCTGGGCTACCCTTGACAACCCGACTCGCTGCCCTGTTGCCAACTATAAAACGTACAAAGCCCGTCGTCCACCAATGTATTGCAACCCCGACGATCCTTACTATATTGCAACAAACACAAATCCAGAAAAATCCGACAAATGGTACAAAAGTCAGCCAGTAGGCGTAAATAAACTGGGAAAGTTTATGAGCACCATGGCAGAAAATGCAGGTAAGCCTAAATTGGAAACAGGTCGATAAACAGCGAATCTTGTGATATGTTTCCAATTAAGGTCAAGGTCAGAATTGAAAATTACAATATCGTCACATGTTTGTAAACAATTTGGACACGCCCACTTTCATTCATAAATGTCCTGTGTTATTAATCAACCTATACCACCACAGGATCTTTTAGTCCGTGGTTCCATATTTCTAAAAGTTCGTCAAATCTGTGTCAATTCTTTAAACTGCAAGTAGATACTACACTGAGCTTTTGGTTTATCTGTCAGGTCTGACGAAAACATCGACTGACGCTTCAGGAATCGTTGCTGTGGGGAAGCGATTAACTAATCACAGTGCCCGCAAATATTTGGTACAAAAACTAAATGATACAGGCCTGCCTCCAAATCAAATCGTACAGGTCAGTTTTAACAGTTACACAGACACCTGTGGTTGTAACAATTCATCCTCACACTTTTAAAATTTATAGTTTCCGCGTGCACATGGGTCTAAAGATAATTTACGATGTTTCCATGAATAAATGGTCAGCTAATTAATGTAAAAATGTCACTTACCCTATTAATATTATGGAAAAATAAATCCCAAACACAAAATAAAATGGTCTTCAAATAGACCTAAATGCCTCACACACAAAAAAAAAAAAAAAACCA